>NC_063048.1:35408639-35471139 GCF_018812025.1 Megalobrama amblycephala | reverse complement strand
TCAAGATCAGTGCTTTACTGTCACATTTCCAAAGAATAAACATGTAATATTATTAATAACTGCGCTTATTAATGCAGAACAATAGTAATATGATTAAATTACCTTTATGATTAAAAAAAAAAATCCCAGCGCCACCTTCTGAAGAACTTCCTGGCACCAGCGCCGCCGCTGCTCTCAAATGTTAGTCTGAAACGCACATGTTTGAATGAGCAGCACCTTCCAGCCTTTTTGCTTTTAACTTCTCAGGTGATGTCACTGGTGTGACCCATTTAAACGTGGCCGAAATGACAACAACAGTGGTAGTATATGAGTGTTGTTTGATTGAATGTTGCATCTGTATAGATTACACCCTTTCTTTGAGCGAGAGAAAACACAAAACACCTCCAGGTTTTTATGTTGATATATTCTCTTGTACTTTCAGGGCAAGTTCTACCTGGAGGACCTCAGTGGCACAGTGCAGCTGAATCTATCAAAGGCAATATCCTTCCTGTGTTTATCATGAAGCAGATGAGCTTCTGTCTCAGAGAATGTCTCGAGTTTGTTCCTTAACGCTCATCATACCAGTTTCACAGCGGGCTTTACACCGAGTCCTGCTTCGTTCTGGCTGAGGGTGCGTCTCTCTTCCTCTGCCGTCTGAAACTCCTGACCCTGATCTGGATCTCTATAATCACATGCTCTGTCTGCGTTCACAGGATGGTACGAGGATTCTGTCTTCCATGTCAACGCTTTTGGGTTCCCGCCCACAGAACCCTCTTCGTTCACCAGGTGTGCTTTAGCTGTTGTTCACTGAGACTGGTCAGCTGACGTCGCTCTACATCCTCTCACGGTGTTTTCTCGTCTACACACAGGGCGTATTATGGCAATATAAACTTCTTTGGTGGGCCGTCCACCACTGCGGTCAAAGCGTCAGCCAAACTCAAGCAGCTGGAGGAGGAGAATGAAGACGCCATGTTTGTGATGGTGTCGGACGTGTGGCTGGACAGTGTGGAGGTTCTGGAGAAGATCCACACCATGTTCTCAGGTTCGGATTCTCTCGGATCATTTTGACGGCATCGTTATTAGCATAATCGCAGTGTCTGCTGTAAAACACCTTCGTGAATGTGAATGTGTGCGACTGACTGAGATAAATCGTTGCAGGCTACTCTGCCATGCCGCCCACCTGCTTCATATTTTGTGGGAATTTCTCCTCCGCTCCTTACGGCAGGAACCAGCTCCGAACACTCAAAGGTTGGCCATCTCTTCAGAGCTTTTGCTGTTGCACAATCACCTTTTAAAGGAAAACAAAGTGTTCACAGTGTAACAATGTTGTTTTCAGATTCCTTTAAAGCTCTTGCTGATCTGATTTGTGAATTTCCCAGCATTCACAACAGGTAAGACATTTTAATTAAACCTGAAACTGTGACACGTGAAAGCTTGATGACGTACTGAGTCCGACTGACTCCCTCTGAATGTGTTTTTGCAGCAGTCGTTTTGTGTTTGTTCCCGGACCAGAAGACCCCGGGCCCGGCAATGTCTTACCCAGGTATAATGTTAGGACTAGACATGTGCTGATATTCGGTAATGCGATATATCACGATAATGAATATGCACGATATTGTTATCGTGGGCATTTCAAAATACCATAAATAATAATTTATTACCAGTTATTAACGTTTTTATAATGCATTTAAGAATACTTTCCCCATCAACCGTATAAAATGCACGACACCGCTGTATTCTGTGTCAAAAGAACACGCGCTCAGATGTAAACAAGCCCAAAGTGCACGAGAAGCACATGACGGGAAGGAGACGCGCTGAATGAAAGTGCACGTTCACTCTCTGACAGCGGAGGGCGCTGATGGAACAGCAGAAATGCAGCGGTTACCCCGGAAACAAAGTTTTTAAAATGCTTCAAACACCCATTCAATTTTTTTTATCTCAATGTTGTTGAATCAGCACAAAAAGACAGAAACTCATCCAACTGAATACCAACAGAAATTCTTAGAGCTAAGGTCTTCATTTCCACTATATAAAACTGCATTCACGGATGAATCAAAGACTAATAATAGTGTATCAGCAGCAGCAGTGATAGATCAACAATATGCTATTCGAATTCCGGACCAAGGCTCTATTTTCACAGCTGAGGCTCGAGCAATACTTCTGGTTCTGGAAAATATTGAGAAGGGTCAAGAACGGGACTTTTTAATTGCCTCTGACTCAAGATCATGTCTTCAAGCACTTGAATCTCTAAAAACTGATCATCCCATAATTGTCGAAATCTTAATCAAATTTGATCTTTTAAAGAAGGATAAATTTAATATTATTTTTTGCTGGGTTCCAAGTCACATTGGACTTACTGGTAATGAGAGAGCGGATGTGGCTGCCAGGGCTGCACTTGACCTGGAAATATCTGACTGTCAAATACCACCTTCTGATTTTAAACCAGTTATTAACTTATATATAACTAATAAGTGGCAGAAAGAATGGGATGAAAATAAAAATAACAAGCTGTACGAAATAAACCCTAGTATAAAAAGAAGTATCTTCCATAACTTCAAATCAAGACATGATCAAGTTGTCTTTACTAGGTGTAGACTGGGGCACTCAAGACTTACCCATGGGTTTTTATTAATAGGCGAAGTTCCTCCTCTATGTCTTTCATGTAAAGTTCCTTTGACTATCAAGCATATTCTGTTAAATTGTAATTTTTATGATGTTGCTAGAAAACGCTTTTATTCAGAAACATGTTTGCATGGAATATTTGAAAATGTACCACCTGAAAATATTTTAGATTTTCTGTCTTATGTTAAGTTGAAATGCTTTATATAATGTAAATTTTATGGATGATACTGACCTCTTTTGCCATGTAAATAGCCATGATGCTAACATGGTGTAAAAACTTAATAAACAAACAAAAATCTCAATGTTGTTCATCACAGCACCAAATACTTCATACTTAAAGACTTAATAGGCTATTTATTTTCAAACTTAAACATTTTTATATTTTAATCTGGACCACAACATGCCCTAATGATTAGAAATGTTCTGATTATGTGTTATTGTTCAGTAAAACTTTGAGACATACGGCTTCATTAGTTAACATGTTAATTCATTATTACCAAACTGACAATGAAAAATACGTATAAAGCATTAATTATTCTTAGTTACTGTTTAATAACATTACTAAAATCAAAAGAACTTATTTAATGGACCTGAGATCAAACTAACAATGATCAGTTGTGTTTCTTAAATAACATTAACAAAAAATAACACTTTCTGTAACAAATGTAGCTGTTGCTCAATCTGAGTTAATGCATTAAATAATGAGAGCTTATTGTAAAGTTGTTCTTTATAGCCTAATTCTTTTGCACTGTTTGAAAATGTTACTTTATTTATTTTTGTGTATTGTATTATTGTATTTAAACATTCAGAGTTTTTTTGTTATTACAAAGAGTTTTTAAACCTGTTATACTGACAACACTTTATTTTGCAACTTATATATCGTGATAATACCGTATACCGTGATAAGAGCTTCAGCAATTATCACAACGTGAACATTTGAAACCGTCACATGCCTAGTTAGGACCAGTGTTTCCATCATCATCACATGCTGAACCTTCTTCATTTGTGTTTGAATCAATCGCCTTCGTTGAACGAATGAATAAGCAGTCGAAGTGTAAAATCTCTTTCCGCTGACAGACCTCCGTTGGCCGAGCACATCACAGAGGAGTTCAGACAGCGCGTGCCGTTCTCCGTCTTCACCACCAACCCCTGCAGGTACACGCCGCTCTGAGTCACGACTGATGTGTCATTCATCACTGGTGCTCTTCATTCGTATTATTCTATGATTATGTGTCAGGATACAGTACTGCAGTCAAGAGATGGTGGTGATTCGAGAAGACCTCGTCAACAAGATGTGCCGAAACTGCGTCCGACTCCCCAGCAGCAACCTGGATATCCCTTCCCATGTGAGCCAGAGCTTTATATGTGAATCCGTGCGATGGAGTCTCTTCAGAAAATTTGGACTAAACCACTCGATTCATGTGGATTAGTTTCTCATTATGAACTTTTTGAAACATCTTTTTGAGTCTCAGATTTCATCAAAAAGATCTTTATTATATTTGTTCCCAAGATTAATGAAAGTTTTATGGGTTTGGAACGACCAATTTTTGGATCATTCAAGTTTCATTCAAACCTTTAGGTTATTAAGCTTTCTTAAAGATTGTACTCTAAATTGCCTGCCACATGCAGAAAGTTAATTTTGCATTTGTTCAACAGTTTGTGAAAACCATCCTGTCACAAGGTCACCTGACGCCGCTCCCGCTCTACGTGTGTCCAGTGTACTGGGCGTATGATTACGCCTTACGTGTTTATCCCGTGCCTGATGTCATTGTCTTCGCTGACAAATACGACCCCTTCAACGTATCCAACACAGACTGCCTGTGCATCAACCCGGTACTCAAGCCATATATAAGGCATTGTGTGTGTGTGTGCGTGCGTGCGTGTGCGTGCGTGTGCGTGCGTGTGTGTGAGTGTGTGCGTGTGTGCGTGAGTGCGTGTGTGCGTGCGTGCGTGCGTGAGTGCGTGTGTGTGTGTGTGTGTGAGTGTGCGTGTGTGCGTGAGTGTGTGTGTGCGTGCGTGCGTGCGTGAGTGCGTGTGTGTGTGTGTGTGAGTGTGTGTGTGTGAGTGTGTGCGTGCGTGCGTGCGTGCGTGAGTGCGTGTGTGTGTGTGTGAGTGTGTGAGTGCGTGCGTGCGTGCGTGTGTGAGTGTGTGTGAGTGTGTGTGTGCGTGCGTGCGTGCGTGCGTGCGTGAGTGCGTGAGTGTGTGTGTGTGTGTGTGTGTGTGTGTGTGTGTGTGTGAGTGCGTGCGTGCGTGCGTGCGTGAGTGAGTGTGTGTGTGTGTGTGTGTGTGTGTGTGTGTGTGTGTGCGTGAGTGAGTGTGTGTGTGTGTGTGTGTGTGTGTGTGGACTGATGCTGACTGATCATCGATTCGGTGGGTTAGATGTGAAACCTGTTGCTGTCTTACTCTTTCAGGGTTCTTTTCCAAAAAGTGGATTCTCCTTTAAAGTTTACTATCCGTCCAACAGAACAGTGGAGGACAGGTATGATTATCAATAATGCCATCAACACCCTCTCCATTAACATTTACACATTTAAAGACACTGTGCTTTGAAAATAAACCCTCGTATTTCTCATTGTTCCCTTTACAGCAAATTACAAGGGCTTTAAACCAGAAGAAACCGTGGAAAATCAGACAGATGTGCTTCATGTTTTTAATTTTGTTGTTATTTCCATTGCAGTCTTTAAAATGTAGCTTTCTTTTACGTCAATTTCATATGGTTATTGTTTGATTTGATTATGTTGATGCACTTTTAAAGTAAAATAAATATAGACAAAATGTGGTTGTTGTGGGATTCATTACAGACTCGTATCTTTAACTTAGATAGAGATTATATCTGTGCAGATGTTCATAAAGTCTTAGTTTGTTCATAATCGCATATACAGTCTCTAGTATAGATATGAAGTCTTGGGAGCATTTAAATGTGAATCATAATCTATCCTATTTAATATGAAATATGTGCTGCTTATGCATACACCGTGAAAATATAAACTTCTGTACACTGGAAAAAAAACATTTTTTTCCCCACAAATTTCTTTAGAGAGAAGGATTATTTTTTTTCCTATTTTTACCCAGAATAGGATGGAGTGAACATTAAACACGTTTATTTCATACTGGATGCCAGAGGGCGCCCTTTAGCAGAAATTCAAATATGCCTCAGAATGCATGTTTTCCAGGAAATCCACAACCACCGGGTCATGGAAGATTCAACCGGGTCCCAAATTCGTTCTGGGGGAAAAAATGTCTAGTCTGTTTGTATTATTGCCACTGTATTATTTATTGTGCATTTCCCCATAGACCCACTATCCAAATTTACATGGGGCGCGATTTCAGAAAATTTTGGTTCCACACGTTTTGTTGTAATGTTTTGTTTTAGTTTGTTGTAGTATGATAGAGATCAGCTCTAACGTCACCCGAATCCACTGTGAAAACATCATCACCCGCTCCGGTGATTATCTCTGATGTAGATATCCTGATCGTCACATTACAATTATTCAAATTCTCAGTGTTAAAGGAACACTCCACTTTTCTTGAAAATTGGCTCCAACTCCCCTAGAGTTAAACAGTTGAGTTGTACTGTTTTCAAATCCATTCAGCCGATCTCCGGGTCTGGCGGTACCACTTTTAGCATAGCTTAGCATAGTTCATTGAATCTGATTAGACCGTTAGCATCTCATTAAAAAATGACCAAAGAGTTTAGATATTTTTCCTATTTAAAACTTGACTCTTCTGTAGTTACATCGTGTACTAAGACCGACTGTTCAGTTTCTTGATTATTACGCCGGAATTACTATTGTATGTAGATAATATGGAGATATAATTGGACGATTTTTTTGTTTAAATCTATTCAAATCTTCTGTTTTCAGCAGGAAAGGTGTCATTAATCATTTAACGATTTTTTTCAACGGAAGTGATTCAAAGTAAAAACTTATTTGTTATTTCTCAGTCTGTGAAGCTATATAATTTCAGTTATGTTATTGTTCATATGCAAAATTAAAAAAATTCCACAATTTTTTTTTATTTCAGCACGATAATTTTTTCCTAGAGCTGCTGTAAAGCAGAAAACAATCTGTCCATCATTTTCCTGTTTTCACTGTGAAGCTGCTTTAAAACAATCTATTGCGAAAAGCTCGATATAAATGAAGATGACTTGTGTTGCTTTTTCAGCTGCACGTTATAAATGACTCGCAGTTCTTTCAGATGGACCGATTCTGCGGACCACAAACCCGCTCTTCACTAACATGCTGTCTACATATTTATATAATTAAAAATCGAAAATTTGCAGCCTTTGCGATATCATAATAGCACATAAGCCAAATTGATATTGTTCATTGAAGCTCACTGTATCATGTAGAAGAGTGTTGTGAGAGAGAGAGCGAGTTTA
Source organism: Megalobrama amblycephala (assembly GCF_018812025.1). Lineage (NCBI taxonomy): Eukaryota > Metazoa > Chordata > Actinopteri > Cypriniformes > Xenocyprididae > Megalobrama > Megalobrama amblycephala. The sequence continues at coordinate 35,464,157 of NC_063048.1, read as the reverse complement.
TTACCTGCATTCATTCATATTTAGCATTTCCCTTCAGGTCAGTCCTATGTTCATAATAAAACATCTGTTTAAATGTCTGATGCATTATCTTGTCCTTTTAACAGTTAAGGGGTTTTCCCGTGACTGACAGCGCTAGTCAAAGCATTTGTCAGGTGCATCTTGTTCCGTGTTCACAACAATTCAGTCTTTTCAATGTAAAAGTCTTCGCTACTGACTGACACACTCATAAAGTGTGTATTCACAGTCATGGTGTACAGGGACATGTGGTATAGGAGGAGGTGTGTATGTAGTTCTATAGCCGACAGTTCCTCTCTGTCTCAAACGTGTTTGTATAGATATATTTAAAAAATAAAATTAAAAAAATCAGGGGCCATATTATGGAAGAAAATGCTGTTAAGAACAGTCTTAATTTTTTACTTATGAGTCAAAACATTCTTAGTAAAAAGTAGGACTTGTCTTTTATAAAGAAACTAAATGTAACTTTCAGCAAAGTCTAAGACTGATTCTTAAGTGTTGACTGAGTGGTTTAATAAGAACTACAGTGATGTATATAGACAAAATGGCCACCATCAACCAATAGTGAGTCTGCAAGTGTATGACATATTAGCATTATACGACACCACACTTCAACTTCAACTTCAACTTTATTCATTTATATAGCACATTTTACTGCAATTTCAATTGCCCAAAGTGCTTCACAATATCTCACAATAAGAGATAAAGATAAAATAAAATACATAAAGGCGAGACAAATGAAAAATCAAATGAAATAGAATGTATAAATGTATCAAGAAACTATCTCTAAACATGGTCTATTCTCAACAAACGCTAAATTAAAAAGATAAGTTTTAACTGAGACTTAAATCCTTCTAAAGTTGAAGCCTGCCGAATCTGCAAAGGGAGGCTGTTCCACAGTTTTGGGGCGATATCGCCCTTAGATTATTTAGACAGTAGAAGTTTATCTCCTGATCTCAGAGACCTGACTGGAGTATGGTCCTTTAAGAGGTTGGTGATATAACTTGGGGCGATGTTGTGAAAAGCTTTAAAAACCATCAATAAAATTTTAAAATCAATTCTATACTGGACTGGAAGCCAGTGAAGAGCAGATAATACTGGAGTTATGTGTTCTCTAATTTTTGTGCCTGTTAAAAATCTGGCTGCCGCATTCTGCACTAATTGCAGACGAGATAGATTGTGTTTACTTATCCCAACGTACAAAGAATTGCAATAGTCCAGTCTTGAGGTGATGAATGCATGCACTATGACCTGTAGGTCTTTAGTGTTAAGGAAAGGTTTCAGCCTGGAGATCAGTCTAAGTTGATAAAAACTACTCTTTACTACTGACTTAATCTGGTTGTCAAAGCTGAGGGAAGAGTCAATGATAACACCTAGACTCCTAACAGTATTTGTTATAGGTAAATCCAGAGGGGCAATAGCACTAGACATAGCTTCCTTAAGATACGATGGACCAAAGATAATTATCTCTGATTTTTTTCCATTTAACTGAAGAAAATTGTGCGATAACCAGATTTTGACTTCATCCAGGCAAAGTATTACACTGCGTTCCAAATGATTATGCAAGAGACAAATCAGTAAGATTTCTGTACAATAAACATTCAGATTTTAGTTTGGTGAGGTTCTCGAGACTCCAGAGACACCAGCAGCTTCAAATACCTGTTTGCTGCTCAACACTGGCTTTTTTATAGCTGCCCTTTTAATACAATTAATTTTTTTGATAGGAACTTTAATTAATAAGCCTTTATCTGACCGAGTTCTGCTGTGCTCTAAATCACTCACAAATCTTATGATAATTCAATAATCTCCATTCAGTTTCACACACTATTAGTTGTTTTCATGCCTTTTGCACAACATTGCACCATTTCATGCTTTTCATCTTCAGAAAGATCTTTCTTCCTCCCCATATTGCATGAGAACTGTGACTTGCTTAATTATGTGGAACAACCTCTAAGTAGGGTTTCCATAGATCTGGCAAATTATTTTGTCTGAGATTGATACCAGTTATCTTAAAAAGACATGGATAAATAAACAAACAAACATTTTTATTTTTTTAACTTAGAAAAACTAAAATCTGAATGTTTATTGTACTGAAATCTTACTGATATGTCAATTGCATAATAATTTGGAACGCAGTGTAAAGGCTGTAGCGAATTCAAATTTCCAACTTTAAAAGGCAAGTATAATTGAGTGTCGTCAGCATACATGTGATAAAAGATGTCATGACGACGGCAGATTGAGCCGAGAGGGCTCATGTACAAAGAAAATAAGATGGGCCCCAAAATAGAACCCTGAGGAAGACCATGTTTTAAAGATGCCGGCGAAGAAGAGTTATTTGCAAAATTCACAAAGAATGTTCTTTCATGCAAATATGACTTAAACCATTTTAAAGCAGTGCCCTTAATACCTACTTCATCCTCCAAGCGTTTCAGAAGAATTAAATGATCTACCATGTCGAAGGCGGCGCTGAGATCCAGCATAATTAAAACATCAGTAGATCATTCACTACTTTAACTAACGCAGTCTCTGTACTGTGGCCAGCTCTAAAGCCAGACTGGAAGTTATCTAAAATGTCATTTTCAATTAAAAAAGGAGTCATTTGAGAAAACACAACTTTTTCCAATACTTTTGTGAGACATGGTAATTTGGAAATTGGTCGATAATTATTCAGCTCAGTAGGGTTACAGCCAGATTTCTTGAGTAAAGGTGAGACCACACCGTTTCTCAGAGAGCTGTTTACAATAGATAGAATGCTAGGACTCAAGATAACAAAAAGATCTTTTAGAAAGCGTGGAGGTATAGGATCTAGGGGAGTTTATGATAGTTTCGTGTGTCTAACAATATCCTCCAGAACTGAAAGAGAGACTGGGTCAAAATGATCAAATGTACATGAATTTGGGGTGAAAACTGCTAGAACACAACATGACGGCGTGATATCTTCTCTGATTAGTTCAATCTTCCTTTGGAAAAAAGTCAAAAAATCCTCACAAGTGTAAAGAGAGGAATCAATAGAGGTATCTATAGATGGATTAAGTCCTGAATTTATTGTACTAAACAGAGTTTTTGGGCAATGAGGAGATCTATTTATTAACCCTGAGACATTTAGTTCTAGCAGCTTTAACAGCACACTGATAATTCTTGAGGGATACCTGTAATATTTCAAAAGAAATCTGTAATTTATCATTCTTCCATCTACGTTCAGCTTGTCTGCAAACCCGTCTAAGAGCCCTTATATCATCATTAAACCAAGGCTGAGGCAAAGATTTAGGCCTTTTCTTCTTAACTGGGGCGATATCGTTTATAATGTCCAAGCAGACTGAATTAAAAGCAACAGTCAATTCATCTGTGTCCATCAGAGGTCCAGCAGTTTCTAGTACCGATGAAATAGGGCTATTTGCATACGCCTCAGCAAAACGATGTGCCGTTGACTCAGTCATAAACATCTGTAAATGTTCTCTTTGGTGGGGCAACGACTAGATCAAATCTAAAAAACACTGTCTATGATCCGATATGCAATTATCCTCTGTAGCCACATCCTCAACAGATAACCCCATAGATAAAACCAGGTCGAGAGTATGCCCATGACTGTGTGTGGCATCGAGAGCAAATTGTGTTAAATTAAAAGAGTCAATGAGATCAGAGAACTGCCGACCGAGAGGGTTTGACAAGCAGCACAGATGAATATTAAAATCCCCAACAATTAAAAGGTTGTCTGTAATAGGTACAATGTGTGAGAGGAAATCGGCGAAGTCCTGAATGAAGTCCTTGTTATATTTAGGAGGACGATAAATGAGAGCGCAGTAGAGACACATAAAATGGTATTTTAGTAACAGTTTACTTTATGTTGAATAATTCTTTGATAAATGAAATAAGGCCAATGTTAATTAATTAATTAATTATTGACAAATGTTGTCCTTTAATCAATATACATATTGAAAACTATACAAAGTCTAAAAGTAAGTGTACTCTATGCATCATGCAAAGAATTTGCAACATATAAATGCATTTTAATGTTACCAAAAGAAAATTACATACATGTGAATACCTAAAACGGCCCCTAGAAAAATGTAAAAAATTTTAGTCTTACATGTGTCAAAATTCTAAGAATGACGTAATTTTACTCTTATTCTTAGACTTAAGAATAAGTGTGATTCCTAAAGGTTCCTAAGTGTCAAGACTGGGTCTCAGCTCCGAAATTATTTAGGAGAGCTGGAGAGGTGTCTTAACCTCGTTAAGAGTAATAAGATGACAGCAGAGAAGAGGAGATACACTCTTTCCAATGAAGATATGATGTATTGGAGTTATATGATGACATGGATTTGATCAAATGATAGAATGTCAATTCTTTTTGTAACTGACCTAATAAGAAATGTAATAACTTAAATGTAATAAATTTAATAAATATTACTTAAACAATAATTAATATGTTTAATGCATTTTAATAAATTTAAAGGTGCTGTATGCGATTTCTCAAATTCGTTGTTGAACACTGTTTATATTTGAAATCAACCAAAACAAACCCACCGCTCTCTTCACAGCGCCGCCTCCAAACCTCACAGTCCAATCCTAACCACCGATCACTGCGGTCATGCGAGGCGAATGACGTTAAACACCTCATTCTCTAGTGAGCGTCAGTTTAACTGCACAACTCTCACTATCTAGCCACTTTTACATGTGGATATCTGTGTATCACAGCTGATGCGAAACAAAATGCTTGACAAAAAATAAAGCGCAGATGATGAACGAACGACAAGGAAGCACAAAAAATGAATACTGTACACGAGTAAATACAAACAAGAGTTTCTTGTTAATCGCAAACAATGTTGCTTAAACCATCAAAATATGAGGAAAATATTTTTATTTTTATATTATTTAAATGTTTTTAAAATATGACATTGACTACAACATAATCAGTTTTTAATATTTAATTGGTTCTCTCTTGTTTTTGCATGTGTTCATAATTTCTTTGTATGACAGCCTGGCCAAAAATAATTTGAAATATAATTTCATTATCACACATGAAACGACTGACTCCAAGAGCAGCTTGCATCTTTTAACACATTTTTAAGAATATTTGAATTAAGGTTGAAGATGTCAGTTTTCATATGGCTGGACATCACATTTGGTCACTACTCTATGGCAGTTCATTGACTTTCCAACTGACCATCAAACCATTTTGGGTTTTCCTGGAGTTGTTGGAGCCGTTGATGAACTCATGACACATGATTGCTCTAACTGTAAATGAGGAGACATATATCAGTAGAAAAAGATTCCACACCATCAATACTAATTTGTGAGAATTTTGCATAATGCAAAGCCATTGCTTTTAAATAAATATTAAAACTTTTGTGTTTTTTTTTATTTTTATAATAACATTAAATGATTGGTATTGTGCTGCTGTGACTTCACCCTTCCAGGCTTGCTATTGGCTGATTCAGAGGTTGAGGGCGGCCATTTTGAGTTGACATCACTGTAGTCCTTACTTCACTTAAGTCAGCACTTAAGAATCCGTCTTACACTTTACTAAAAGTTGCTTTTAGCTTCTTTATAAAAGAGTCTCCTACTCTTAGAAAACTCTTACTCTTTACTGAGAATTTTTTGACACCTAAGTCAAAACTTAAGACTATTTTTAAGAGCATTTCTGAGAAGTTTCATACATACGGGCCCAGACCTTGTTTTAAGCAAAGTATAATTTTTGTGCACTAGAATTTTATAATTTATAGAATTATTCTAAGCACTAGAACTTGTTATAAAGTTGTTTTGTCATTGATGTTGTACTTTTTTTTTTTTTTAAATTGAAATAGAAACTTACATTACTTTAAAATCTTTTAATTTACAGATAAGCGTAGCCTAAATAAAAGATTAGTTATGAGTTGTGGTTAAATAACTCTTCAGAACATTAAACAGCAGAAGAAAACTCAAAGCTCCACACATGAAAATATGAATTTCTATAAAGTGTTTTATACAAAGTACTTGTTCAAGCTCTTTGCAGATGCTTCTCTTTAATATTTGAAATGTCTTTATTTAAATAAATTTATTACAAGGCTCCATGCAATGCTTGAATCTCATACTATTGACCATTTTCAATAGCGATGCTCTAATAACTGACAGGTCATCTGAGAGACTGAACTTCCAGCTTTTCACCATTACAGCATTCTGTTCTAATCACCCTGTCAGGGATGATATAGCGCTTATACTCAGATAGATGTACAACCCCATTTCCAAGCTGGGTCATTTTGGAAAGAGTGAAATAAAATATTATCTGTGATTTGTTAATTCTCTTGAACCTTTATTTAACTGACAAAGGTACAAAGATTTCTAATGTTTTCACTGACCAACACACTCCTAAAAAGTTTGGACAGAGGCAAAATAAAAGTGAAAAGCTATTAATATATTAATGAATTATATATAGAATATCCAGATTGAAACAGTCCACAATTAGCAGGTGAATTGGTAAAAGGTGAACGTGTGGTGATTGGGTATAAAGGGAGCATCTCGGTCTCTGCAAGCAAAGGTGGGTCATGGCTCACTACTGTTTTACAAACTGTCAAACAATTCAGAAATCACATTTCCCTTGAAAGCCACATGTGTTCGGGAGTACTTTGGAAAACCATTGACACTCAATATAGTAACTTATCCCAATGTACAAATTAGTGACCCTAAAAGTCTGCTTTTTTTAAACCATCAAAATATGAGGAAAATATTTTTTATTTATTTTTTTTTTTTTATTTTAAAATATGAGGGAAGAACAAAACAAACTTAGTCAAGGTATTTATCTGACAAAATTATTTGGCAAACTACAAAACTACTTTTTTAGAAAAACAAACAAACAAACAAAGAAACAAACAGCATACATTGACTGCAACATGATCAGTTATTAATATTTCATTGGTCCTCTCTCATTTTTGGATGTGAATATTATATCTTTGTATGACAGCCTGGCCAAAAATCATGTCACACAATTTGACATGTTTCATTAATTTAAAATAAAACAATTTGATTGATAGAAACGGATTCTAGATCACTACTTTGTGATAATTTTCCACACTGCAAAGCAATATTTAAAATAAATAAATAAATAAAAATTTAAATAAATGTATATACTAAATTTTCAGTGTCTCAATTAAAGATTTTATTTTAATTACTTTAAATGATTGGTGTCTTGCTGTTGTGAAAACTTCTTAGAAATGCTCCTGCTTAAGTGTCAAAATATTCTTAGTAAAATGTAGGACTTTTCTAAGAGTAGGAGATCTTTTTAAAGAGGCTAATATCAACTTTGTTGTGCCACTTCAGTGATGCAAACTGAGGACTTTTGTCGTTTTATCCTTTAACTCCAATACATTATATTTCTGTTGGAAAGTGTGTGTCTCCTCCTCCCTCTTGTTACTCCTAGGTTAGGATACCTGTCCTGCTGTCTTATGTCCGCAGGAGCTGAGACCTAGACTTAACTTTATTTAATTCTTAAGTCAAGGAACAAATTACGACACACTTAACCCTCATGCGGTGTTTGGTCATTTTGACCTGAAGACGATTTTCTTTTCCAAAAATACTAGTTAATGTTATCACGTTGGACTGAAACTTTGTGACTTTGTTCACACAGGGTATAACTACTTATCAATTTTTTTGATAATTTTCATATTTTTGGGGTGAAGGTTTTTCATCTTGTCACATTTGCGGTGTTCCCGGTCAAAAATGACCGGCTTACAAATAATTGCTTATAAATATCTCATTATGCTATATTATCACCAAATATTGGATTAAATCTTTTTGTCAGCTTGTTTTCTTTCATTTAGGACTGGTTTTGTGTTTCTTTTTGCATCTGATTAATCGTAGGCCTCATTTATCTGAGAGTAGGCACCTTAGTATTTGAATGAAAAAAAAGTTTTTTTGTGGATAATTTTGTCAAATCACACAAGTGTGCTTTAATGTTTAAGCAGAAAGTGTGTTTGGAAATGTTTTTATTTTGGTTTTTATTTATTACAAAAAGGCATAAAATCACACTTGTGGTGTTTTCCTAGTCAAAAATAGCTTATAAATCACTTGTTATGCTATTTTATCACTAAATACTGGATTCAATCTTTTTGTCAACTTGTTTTCTTTAAATTAGGACATGTTTTGTATTTATTTTTGAAAATGACTGATTGTAGGCCTCACCGATCTGAGCTTATATTGGTAAAAAAATGACCTTTGAAAATGAATGGGGGAGTCGAAAATCAGAGAAGAAATTGGTGTTCAGGAACCAATGACGATGCAGTTACACTGCGTTATTCAGGAGACCTTTCCCCATAGGCAGAGTGAAGTATGGAAAGGGAACTGTGTGTGTGTGTGTGTGTGTGTGTGTGTGTGTGTGTGTGTGTGTGTGTGTGTGTGTCATCATTTCCACAGAAAGGCAGTAATTATTAGGCAATGGTCTGTTACTGCCCAGGGTGAGTAAATCAAGTCATACAGTGAGAAGCAGTACTGATTTTTAACTCATTATTTTGTGACAGATGAAGATGGTCAGTGTTTGGTTCAGATGTTTACTAGAAGTGTGTGTGTGTGTGTGTGTGTGTGTGTGTGTGTGTGTGTGTGAGAGAGAGAGAGAGATTGATTGTTTTTTGTTTTTTTGCTGTCCTTAAAACCGATCAAATCAATTACTGCGTTCGACTGATCGACTGTCTCTTGATGAATATGATGAACGGTGTGTGTGTAGATGCTTCGTGAATTTATTGGGTTTTTTCTGTTATCTCTGAGCGGAATGTGCGTATCAAGCGAAATAAGCCTCACATTGTTTCCAGTCACGTGAATGAATGCTTCACTGTGTTTGTCAGAAAGTTTGAATCCAGACCACTATATGAAGTTTAAGTCCATTTATTAAACATTAAAATATATAAGCCTGTAGCCTATATTACATCATCATATGTTCTGTGTGCGTGTGCGTGCGTGTGCGCGCGCTGTGTGTGTGTGTGTGTGTGTGTGTGTGTGTGTGTGTGTGCGCGCGCTGTGTGTGTGTGTGTGTGTGTGTGTGAGGGTGTGTGTGTGTGTGTGTGTGTGTGTGTGTGTGTGTGTGTGTGTGTGTGTGTGTGTGTGTGTGAGGGTGTGTGTGTGTGTGTGTGTGTGTGTGTGTGTGTGTGTGTGTGTGTGTGTGTGTGTGTGTGAGGGTGTGTCTGCTCTTATAAACTCGGACACTCCGGAGATTCAGTCACTGCTGAAACTGAAGGCCGGGTTTACATCATGTGAGTAACTCTAAATGATTCAGATATGCACCACATTTTGATAATTGCTAAAGAATAACTGAAGCCTCCATCAGAAGAACACGCTGAAATACTGAGATACTTCATCTAAACGTTTACTAACCTTCTGTCTTTGTTAACGATAATCTTAAACATCTGGGGCCGTATTCACAAAACATTTTATCTTACCACTAAGAGTTCTCCTAAATAGCAGTAAAAGTTCTTAGCTAAGAGTTTTCTCTTAAAAGCTATTCACAAAGCTGCTGAGACCAACTTTTACAAAGGAATAGACTGAAGTCTTAAGCTAAGAGTAAGGGCGGGGTTGACCTCGTTGCTATGGAGTATACACACAGTGATTGGCTGATGGGGAGGAGTCAGCGATTTAATCATAGAAATATTGTAAAATGAGGTGTCATGTTTCCATATTAAAATAAAGGTTTTAAAATGTAGGCTGTCACTAATTAAACTAGTATATACAGTTATATATATATATATATTACTCTATTCAATCATTTGTAAGTGTGAACTCATGAAAACCACTGGCACAGGTAATCAGATAATATTTATTTATTTGTTAAAGATTCAAATCTATAACTCAAAATGTATTGCATTTATGAAGAAAAGGTTCAGCACCCAAGGCTCTATCGCTATTGTCTCAATGGTGTCAGTGTCTTTGGGTGGATTAGGACTGTTTGTGATTTGCTCTTAGTGATTTAGGAGTCCTCTTGACTACTAACGTTTCACAGATTTAGGAGCTAGTTTTAGCGCTAAAATGCTTTGTGAAATACTCTTAGAGCAAAAATTTAGGACTCCTAAAATTAGGACTGACACGCCCATTATTTTTAAGAGTTTCTCCTAAATCGGCAAGTTAGGAGCTGCTTTTAGCCTTAAGATGTTTTGTGAATACGGCCCCTGAAGTCACTTTTCCAGCAGAAATGCGACGATTCTTATTGCCTTCATAAACAGCGTTGTCGTGGCGAAACTCTGTTTTAAAAAGTGAGTAGGACAGGTGTGTGTGTGTGTGTGTGTGTGTGTGACATATCAGGACACAAATGTGTATAATGACATGGGTATGACATAGGTATTACAAGAAGAGGTGACTTATGAGGACATTACCCCATGTCTCCACTTTTCAAAAGGCTTATAAATCACACAGAATCATACAGTGTGTGTGTGTGTGTGTGTGTGTGTGTGTGTGTGTGTGTGTGTGTGTGTGTGTGTGTGTGAATATTTAATATGATAGTTTCGTCCTTACATCTACTATAATACAGTATATTTTTAGTCTTGAAACTATTTACATTAGCCAATAAATACTTTGAACCTCATGTAATATTAGACTGTACTGATGGACGAAGGGTAGAACTGTGTGTCAGAGGTTCAGTGAGGTTCAGGGCTCGAATCCGCCCTCGTGTTGTTTTATTCATTTTTTTTCTCATTAAAACCAAATATGTTCATCAGTGATTGTATATTGTATTTTGTTTGTGATTTCACCGGAATGAATAGGTTCTCTGTGGCGCAACAGCGATAGATTGAAGCGCTCGTCCGTGTGAAGACTGCGCAGCGTGCACGAGCGCCACTGATAACAGCGAGAACGAGCACTCAACATGATCTCAAAACAACACATTACAGCGCCAGATCAACAAAACAAAATAACTGCTAATCAACTAGAGATGTTTCTTTTGTATCAGATACATCCGTGCCGCGAGAACGAACTGTGAAAGTTGAAATATAACATGTGTTTCATATTCAGAGTGTCCTCATTTATTATCCGTATTCAAGAAGTTAGCGTGAACCGGAAGTTGCAAACGACTTTTCTCAAGTGTTGTGACATAGGGTAGAGTGGGGGAAAACGCCCCCCATCTGTTTTTCCCAAAATAACCACTAAGGGAGTCAAGATACATTTTCACTGTTGCTATGCACTACGTTTGACAACGGGGATAAACAAATCTCCTTGGAGAAGGTGACACCAGCGACGTATGTGAAGAGAAGAGGATTACATGATAAGCGCTATAATTTTCAGATATTAGTAAAGTGTTTAAGAGAATATTGTTCTGCAGAATATCACAGTGATGTATGATAGATGAATAGTGAAGTCTGTAGTTTGAGAGGATATGTTATTTATAAGGAATATAATTATATTTTTAAAATTAAACATTTTTTAAAAAAGTCGTAGCTTATGGGGTAAAACGCTCCCCAGAGGGCATAGTTTCTCTCTATCATAATTACTATAATAACATATTTCTGTCTATCAAATCCTTTGTTTTACTCTTAATGCAGTATAACTAGGTGGTAAAATCAAAATATTTGAACAAAATTAAAAAAAAAAAAATAATAATTAGCCTACCTCAAGTGAGCATTAGGCTAGCTTGATAGCACAGTTAGCTCACTGATGGAAGGTGGTTAGGTGACCCAATGATAAAACATAGTGGCTTTTAATGCATTTATTGAATATATTTCACTACATAAATATACAAATTTATAAGTTTAATATTTATTTAGGGTTTTCTGTTTGTCTTGGTGATAGTGGTGAACAAATACATCAATTATCAAATGTTAAAAATTCGGATATGTTGGAAATTCCTCAAATAAATATTAATATATATAGGCCTATACATGTTGATACATTACTTGCCTTTTACTTTTAGAGATTAAAAACTAGTCTGTTAATTTTGCTGTTGATCTATGAAGCAAACACCGCTGGGGCAAAACACCCCCTTTATACAAAAATATTTTCAGTCAAAATACTAATTAATTATGAAGGCTGAGCAATTTTAATATTTGGTGAATAACTCCTGCCATAGTCACTCAAAACCAGGATGGCAATTCTAGTCACATTTATGTTTTGTTTCACTGTAATGTCACATTTTCCTTAAGGGGGGCGTTTTCCCCCACTCTACCCTGTTTATTTCCAAGTGAAACGGAATATTGAATAGAGGGCGGGGTTTTACTTTAGCGCTCCTCCTCTCCTTCTCTCGCTCATAGCAGCCGAACGGTTAGAGGGGAGGGGTTTAAGCGTTTCCAACCCAAGCCGTCAAACTGACGTCATCTGAGAAGGGACGCCATTCCTGACCGGAAGTAACTTTTCAGATTTTGATTAAAGATTACTGCGACAAACAATTTTTTTCTGTGTTTTAACTTGCACGGATCAATTGTTTACCACAAGACTCGTAATATGCACTAACAAAGTAAATAAGGTCAATTTTGATTTCATCTGCAAATGTAATGTGTGTGTGTGTGTGTGTGTTCAGTGTGAGAATGGAGCATCTGTCAGCAGCGCAGACGCGGTTCGCCCTCAATCTGTTCCAGAAGATCCGCGATGGAAACGCGTCAGGAAACGTCTTCTACTCTCCTCTCAGCATCTCTGCTGCTCTCTCCATGCTGTCTCTCGGGGCAGGAGGAAACACGGCGTCTCAGATGACCCGGGTGAGTCTGACCTCATCGAGAACTAAACTATACTTACAACAGCATAAAGAAAGCACAAATCACTTCACATGCTGATCACGTGATGCTGTGTTTGCTCATGGAGTGGCTGGTTTTGTCTCAGTCTGTACCTTGACACAAAATGATGATCTGTGTGTGTGTGTGTGTGTGTGTGTGTGTGTGTCATCATTACCACAGAAAGGCAGTAAATTGTTATGAAGTGGTCTGTTATCATCAGTGTGTGTAAGTCAAGCTATAAAGCAACTTCTACTGTCATTTTTTTAGATGAATTTATTGACAAATTGACAAATTTGAATAGACAGAATGACAGTCAAAACATTCATGTTTTATTAAATGATTAAATGATTTTGAGTAAGTAATTTTGATCACATTTTCGGCAAAAAACGGCTCAAAGCACCGTCTGTGAGCTGAAGAAACCATATTTATGCTTCCATATCATCTGATTGTGACAAACCCCTTTTCTCAGTGTTTTTTTACAGAATAACACAGTTGGTTAAACATTGTAATTTTCTTGAGCCGTATGGAGGCAAAGTTGAATGTAACTTTTTCTGATGAAGACTTTTGTGATTTTGAACCCATTATTTTATGGCAGATGAAGAGGGTTAGTGTTTGGTTCAGATGTTTACTCTCAGAAGTCATCACTATCTGCAGGAAACTGTGATTGCCTGTTTGTCTCCAGACTTTGCAGTTTCCCGAAGCGAAGGGTGAAATCCACGCTGGCTTCACCAAGCTCCTGAGCGAGATGAACAAAGCAGGAGCTCCGTACGCGCTGAGTCTCGCCAACCGCCTCTACGGAGAGCAGTCCTACCGATTTGTTGAGGTGAGCTCAGTTCATTCACACACACAGAGAACATGTGACGCTCGAATGGCTGTTCACCCGCTGTACCCTTCTGTGCCGATTTAGAAAAGCTACTCTGAGGTCCTTAGAGGACAAAAGTCTGTCAAACTGTCATGAACATTTGAAGTTTTGGAGCACAGACTTAAGTTTGATCTCATTTAAAAAAGACCTTTAGCAGATTATTGTTGAAGTGAAAGTTTTTATTTATTATTATTATTATATAAAGTTAAACAAAAGGTTACACAGGTTTTAGTTTAGTTTATGATTTATGAACTAAAATACATTTTATAAATTTGAATTTTATAAACTCAAAGCCATCAATTTAAATAAGCTGTTCCAAATTAGAGGTTATCATCTCAAAAAGTTAGCTTTCAGTAGGATTTTGTACCAAACATGGCAGTACCAAGCTTTTCCACTAGATGCCAGCAGAGGTTCACAGCGCTGAGATTCGTGATCTTTAGTACAATTGTTGTTCCCAACCCTTTTGACTTAAAGGTGCCCTAGAATGTTCTTTCACAAGATGTAATATAAGTCTAAGGTGTCCCCTGAATGTGTCTGTGAAGTTTCAGCTCAAAATACCCTGTAGATTTTTTTATTAATTTTTTTAACTGCCTATTTTGGGGCATCATTAAATATGAGCCGATTCAGGCTGCGGCCCCTTTAAATCCTCTCGCTCCCCGCCCCCCCGAGCTCTCGACTATTACAGTGCCGTAACAAAGTTCACACAGCTAATGTAACCCTCAAATGGATCTTTACAAAATGTTCATCTGCAATGTTATACTGCATGCATGCGTCGGATTATGTGAGTATGGTATACTGTTATATTGTTTACATCTGATTCTGAATGAATTTGAGGCTGTGCTCCGTGGCTAACGGCTAATGCTACTCTGTTGGAGAGATTTATAAAGAATGAAGTTGTGTTTATGAATTATACAGACTGCAAGTGTTTAAAAATGAAAATAGCGACGGCTCTTGTCTCCGTGAATACAGTAAGAAACGATGGTAACTTTAACCACATTTAACAGTACATTAGCAACATGCTAACGAAACATTTAGAAAGACAATTTACAAATATCACTAAAAATATCATGATATCATGGATCATGTCAGTTATTATTGCTCCATCTGCCATTTTTCGCTGTTGTTCTTGCTAGCTTACCTAGTCTGATGATTCAGCTGTGCACAGATCCAGACGTTAATACTGGCTGCCCTTGTGTAATGCCTTGAACATGGGCTGGCATATGCAAATATTGGGGGCGTACATATTAATGATCCCGACTGTTACGTAACAGTCGGTGTTATGTTGAGATTTGCCTGTTCTTCGTAGGTCTTTTAAACAAATGAGATTTATATAAGAAGGAGGAAACAATGGAGTTTGAGACTCACTGTATGTCATTTCCATGTACTGAACTCTTGTTATTTAACTATGCCGAGGTAAATTAAATTTTTACTTCTAGGGCACCTTTAAAGGCTCCTTCTCCTAATCATCACTGCAAGAGATGTTTGACATTTCCCATACTGCACATCTGCAGCAAAGAGAAAAGTCTCTGTTTTTAAACCATTTATTTAACAAAAACATTTGTTTGCTAGTGTTATTTCTCTTTTACTGCATGTTATTTTTGAAAAAAATTAATTCAAGACAGATGTAAACCTTCAATATTCTTTTTGCAAACAAATTTTGTGAATTAAAGCTATGCTTTATAACTTCATAAAAGAACTCACTCTGCTCTATTATACGTTTTTTTAAACAACATATAAGACAGATTCAAAGCTCCTGAGTTCTTCACTGCAGACACTCTTTACGATTTAAGTCTTTACTCTTAAATAAGTCAAACAGGACAAACCCGCCGCTTTGACCTGACTGTATATATAACTATATTGAGTCGACTAGATCATCCATTGTGAAGGCCTCATCAACACGACAGCCAGTGCCACAGTTCCTCAACAGACCGTCCATACCGGCGTGATGAATGCGATCCGCAACTGGATGGAACTGAAATAAATACTTTGATTTGTTTGCCAGAGGAGAACTGGCCCCCCGACTAAGCCTGGTTTCTCCCAAGATTTTTTTTCTCCATTTTAACACCGATTTGCCACCTGATGTCACCTGATGGAGTTTGGGTTCCTTTCCGCTGTCGCCTTTGGCTTACTTAGTCGGGGACACTTGACATTTTACTGACATTTGATATTCAACAGTATTCTTGACATTTATTCAACAGTGCTTATCTGCATTGACACTATTCTTTAAGAGCTGCTGTGCAGCGAAAAATATATACCAGTTATCAATGTAAAGCTGCTTTGACACAATCTACATTGTAAAAAGCGCTATATAAATAAAGGTGACTTGGCTTGACTACTATACGGATCCATTCAGAATGGCTAAACACAGTGAAATACAAGTAAAATAAAAACAAACATTCTGAATGTGTAGAAACACATCGATCAGAAGGCAGGTTGAAGTCATCAGTGAACAGTTCCTCCGTCAGAGCAAGTGTTTGTGTCTGTGTTTGGAGTGTCTGACACCCTCATTCACATAAACATCACTGACCCTCACAAACTCGAGCATCCATCGCAGGACACCAATGTTGACAATAGCCTATACTGAAGTGTGTGCGTGCAAAACTACGATGTTATGGGGATCAGTACGGCGAGAGCGCACATACATGGTTTGTTTGTACATCAATAATAATGGACTCACACATGCCTAAAGGGCTCCTGTATGTCACTGTAATCGTATGTCACTGTAATCATCTTTACCTACAGTCGTCATCCCTCAAAACTTTACTAGCTAGACACTGGTTTGATTTATCCAAGCGAAAGTTGTAGCTTGCGTACAGCGGTTGGGAGTTTTGAGCTACCGTTCAGTTTGTATTTCACACACAGCGCGATGAGAAGCGGCTTGGACTGATCCGAAACAATCGATGACAGAACATGAGTGTAACGATGTATGGATGAGGTCCAGAGAAGGCAGAGGAAACAGGTTTTCAAAAACTCAAAGACTTTAATCAAACTCAAAAGGCAGGGAAACGGATGGTGCAAACACATCTAAAGACAACAGAGACTGGACAAGGAGTGCAGGAAAGAGTTAAATAATGAACAAATGATATGATTAATAGCTGAAACAACAACTAATGATGGTAACCATGGAAACAAACAAGTGGCGGGAAACTGAAGGGAGTCATGTGACAAATGCTAACAGAAAGTCCAAACACATGACACATGAGAGAGGTCGCGTTTTGTTATTTTTCAACTTAACGCATTAATAATAAAACTAAAGAATTACAGAAATTCATTGTGAAGTTATCTCGCAGCCCCCCGGTGGAGAACCACTGCAGTACAGTATAACGTCTCTCTCTCACACATTACATGCAAACATGCAAACCACACTGACATCCACAGCATTATAGCTGCAGGACTGATCCTATCAGCTCCAGAATACAGCAGAAGCAGAAAACAGGAAAAAGGGTGTTTGCTTCATAGACGAAACCTGAGAAAATTGCTAAAAATTGTAAATTTTAACAAAACCTACTCAATTTTTATCACTGAAATGAACAATGATTTGTGTCTTAATTTTTCCTCTGTGTTGTTACAGAAATTTCTCAGTGACACAAAGAGCCTGTATCAGGCTGAACTGGAGACGGTGGACTTCATCGGTCAGGCGGACGCGGCGCGGGTCAACATCAACAGCTGGGTGGAGAAACAGACACAAGGTGGAGCAGCAGTTCGAACCTCTTCTGAAACTTAACGCAATGTTAGGAAGAAAGAGCACAGTGATGTCAGTAATGTGACATCACTTCATCGATTAAGTGCTGTATTACTGAAGTCATCTTCATTTATATACCGCTTTTTACAATACAGATTTTCAGAGCAGCTTCACAGTGACGATAGGAAAATTATTGGACAGATTGTTTTGGCTTTACAGCAGCTCTAGGAACAAGTTATTGAGCTAAAGTTGGTTTTTGACTGAATCACTTCTGTTGTAAAAAAATAGTTAATCATTAACTTAGGCCTTTTTAACTGAAAACAGAAGACTTTCAATGCCATTTATTTACGTGTTTAGTCTATGGGTTTGTGCGTTTGAATGTGTGTGTGCGCTGTCTTTTTTACAAAGTGACATTGCCGAATCACTTGTCTGGCCCACATAATACAGAAAAATTAGTCATTTTCGTGGATCCAAACGAACTGGAATAATTTTGATAACATTTTATCTATACAATAGGAAAGAAAAGGGAAGGAGGCCTGTAGCAACTCATAATGAAAAAACTGCACATAAAGAAGTATTACATTATTATTGTAATAAAATGTTCATAATGTAATAATTTTCTCAAAATGTAATAAAATATTGAGCTCATAATGTAATAATTTTTACATTATGAGAAATTTATTGCATTAATGAACTCACCAAAAACATGTCATATTTTCATAATTGTAATAATTGTAATAGCTTTTACAACATAAAAATAGTATTCTCTTACAGTTTTTACTATCTGCGAAAAAAGTACATTTTTACTACCTGCGAAATGCAACACACACACACACACACACACACACACACCTCATTGCTCGATACTGTGGTTTTACATTTTTACACAGTGTTGGTATTTAACACTGTTTGTAATTTAACAGTATGTAAGTAGTAGTTGCAGGTAGTTTAAGACTAAGATTATACTATTATACTATTTTTATGTTTAAAAAAATCTATTACAATTATGAAAATGAGTGAGTTCATAATGTAATTTCTCATAAAGTCAAAATCATTACAGTATGAGCTTAAGATTTCATTACATTTTGAGAAAATTATTACATTATGAACGTTGTATTACAATAATAATGCAATACTTATTACATTATGTGCAGTTATTACATTATGAGTTGCTACAAGGCCATCCCAGGGGATAGTTTAGTTGACACTTCTGAATTTAGTAGTAGGAAATTACTGGTCATCCAGTTTTTTATATCAGCTATGCATTCTGTTAATTTTGTGAATTGGTAAGTTTCGTCAGGGCGTGAAGAAATATAGAGCTGAGTATCATCAGCGTAACAATGAAAACTAACGCCATGCTTCCTAATGATATCTCCCAAGGGTAGCATGTACAGAGTGAAAACAGTACTACTAATAAAATCGCTTGATTTGAGAAATTCCTGCTGTGTCAGTTTTAAAGACGATTTATAACTGTAGAGAAGATCAAGGACCTGCTGGCTAAAGGGGACGTGAATTCACTGACCAGACTGGTGCTGGTGAACGCCATCTACTTCAAGGGCAACTGGGAGAGGAAGTTCAGAAAGAAACACACCCGAGATGATCAGTTCAAGCTGAACAAGGTAAGATTCGCTCTTACGCACTGCTCTGCATTATTATTTTACGTGTTTAATCATCTATTTTTAAATGAAAACTTTCTGACATGGTTTGACTTGTACGTCTGTTTATCTTTAATTTGCATGAATTACCATTGTGTGTGGAACTTGTGTACCATTGTGTTTTGATTCAATAACTGTGTAAAGTACATCAGTTATGAAAAGAGTTTGATTCACCTGTAAAGCAGAAAACAGTGATGTCATCATCCAGCTTGTGAAACATCCAACATGGTGAAAGTGTGCAGCAGGTCGATATAATTGAGTGTGGCATATTGAAATGGGTGACATCATGTCCAGATTACAGGGATGTTTTGTGGGAAGAATCAGTTCTGTTTTAGTTCTCGTTGTCATCGATCTCATTCCTGATGAGAGACACTGAAGATGCCGTTTGCTGCATGTGATGTGATTATTTTGATGATCTCTTTTGAAATGCGTATCTTGGATGGAGGGCAGACTGATCCGTGTTGTGTATTCTTCATTTCTTCATGGAATGTTTCATATTCCTGTTGTTTCCTCCTCGATGATTTGTGCAGCTAGTCATGTGATACTCTAACCAGACTGCGATACGTCTTCATTGATGGTTTACAGAATGAATCGAAGCCAGTGCGGATGATGTCCCAGAAGGCCAAGTTTCCTTTTCCTTCATTCCTGAAATGAACTGTCAGATTCTCGAGCTGCCGTATGTGGGGAAAGAGCTCAGTATGCTGATCATGCTTCCCAACGCCATGGAGGACGACACCACCGGCCTTCAGAAGGTGAGACAGCAGGCGTTTCATCAGTAGATCTGGTGTGTTGTCTAACACTTTAACACGACTCTCTTGTCCAGCTGGAGAGCGCGCTGACCTACGAGAACTTCATGAAGTGGACCCGACCTGACATGATGGATCTTCTGGAAGTCAAAGTGTCTCTGCCCAGATTCAAGATGGAGGAAACCTATAACATGAACGATCTTCTGATCAGCCTGGGAATGGTGGATGCGTTTGACTTGCAGAAAGCCAATTTTACAGGAATTTCCCCCAGCGAAGATCTGGTGCTGTCTAAGGTGGTGCATAAGTCCTTTGTTGAAGTGAATGAAGAGGGGACGGAGGCGGCTGCAGCCACCGGTGCTGTTGTCGTGGCGAACTGCTTACCGACACGCTTCTGCGCCAATCACCCTTTCCTCTTCTTCATACGCCACAATCCCTCTAAGAGCGTTCTGTTCTGCGGACGCGTCTGCTCTCCTTGAGATCCCGACTCATGTGACAACTTGCTGATGGGTTTGATCAGTTTAGGCAAGGCAAGGCAATTTTATTTGTATAGCACATTTCATACACAATGGTAATTCAAAGTGCTTTACATAAAGAAGAATAATAAAAATAGAACATAAGGAACAGAAATAACAGTAAAAACAGAGAATAATACTGGTAGATGAGGGATCAGGGTTCTGGTCTGTGCGCTACATGTGTTGAAATGTCCTTTTGCCTTAATTCCCCAGTGCCTGTGTTGTTTCCTCTATTGAATAATCTGGAGTGAAATTGTTTATGCATTTACTCTAAAGGTGCTTGCAACATTATGAATAAAGAACTTGTGATTGTTCAAAAAATAAAATGAAACCTGTGTTTTGCTTGATCCTTTATTGTGTTTTAATAGATGCAGTAGTTTTGCAGTGAAGGTTTATTGATCACGGCACATCTCAATTCTCACAAAGATACATTCTGTGTCCTTTCCAGTTAATTCTTCCAAAGTAACCGGGCAAAACCACTCTCTACAGTTTTTTTTAAATGTTTTATTTAGTGACAACTCACACAGCAAATATATAAAAATAATACTGTCTAGTCACCTTTATTTATAATGATTACAGATTGTGTCAAAGCAGCTTTTTCAGTGAAAGAGGGAATATAATCTTGGCTGTACAGCAGCTTTAGAAGGAAAGGTTGTCCAGCTTAAGTAACGGTAACTTGAAGTGCAGCAGAGAACAGTGTTTACGGCTTCAGGTGGTCAGAGATGAGTTTGGTGGTGTAAAGTTGGCATGAATCACACGGTTTGGTGCTTTGCGTGCTTTTGCCTGTAAGACGCTGCGGGCGCTGAGATCTTCTCTCTGGACGGGGAATGGAAGCTGCTGAACTCGAACTCGTCTGTTTCTGTCAGCGCCGAGGTCCCGGGCTGTGTTCACACTGCTCTTCATCTCGGTATATAACAGACACACTTCCATTCTTCCATTCAGAGTCATTCACTGAGAAATTAACTTTATTCTGTGTCAACAGGATCCATATTACAGGTTTAATGACCTGAACTACAGATGGATTTCACTGGACAACTGGACCTACACTACATCATTCTCAGTGCCTGCTCATGTGAGGTCAGAAACCCTCTGATTCAGAGCTGGAGTGTTAAAGGGGTCATGACCTGCGTTGTTTTATCATTTTATAATGTTTCCTAGGATACACTTATAATGATAGTATGATTTTCACATCAAAAATGGTCATAATTTAGAAATAAAACCCTGATTTTATCCTCTGATTTGAGCGCTCTGTTTTAAGGGGCGTGTCTGCTGTGAGACTTCAGTGTAAACGCCCACTGCTGTGATTGGCTAACATATTTGCATATGAAATAGCCAAAATGTACTCTCTTTTTTAGCACATTTTTACTACTACAGCTCTACAGGTTAAATAATCGTGAAAAGTGTTATTTATATATATATTTAGATCATGGCATGAAAGGTTGCAGTGATGAACATGTAGTCGATCACAGACATGTTGTTGAGCTCATGAAAGCAGTGATCTCGTCATTCTGCTCACTAACTAATGCTTTCATCATAACTAACAGTGCAAACATGATGTAACTAAGAGATTCGATGAATAAAATGGGAGTTTTGGCGCGAGTCACTGATAAACTCTGTTTGATGCTTTAAATGCTTTACACCTCTAAACATTGCATAAATCCTACAGAGGTTGTAGTAATACATAGGAAATATAACTCTCAGAATGGATCTTTACAAACGGTTGGTGAAGCAGCACATCAGATCACGTCAGTATTTTGTTAACATTCGATTCTGAATGAGGCTTGCCTTGAACATGGGCTGGTATATGCAAATTTTAAGGGTGTAAATAATAATGATCCCGACTGTTGCGTAACGCATGAGATGTTCACATGACGGAGGAAACACTATATGTAATTTCCATGTATAGAACTCTTATTATTCAACTATGCCAAGGTAAATTCAATTTCAATTCTATGGCACCATTAAGGAGTGAAGCAGGTTTATTAGAATACTTTATTCTAAGAAAAAATAACAACAACGACCTTACAGCAGATCTAATCCTTGTTTAATTCAAATCTTTACTTAATCTTTAATATTTGGCCACTTCTTTACAATAGAAATGCTACAGCCACTGTAATAATTCATGAATATGAATATGCAACATGCAAACTTAGAGCGAGAGTTTAAACTTTTATTTTGAAATCACAATGAACATTTCACAGGTTTATAAATAATTTACCTCACAAATCTGATGAAATGGCTCATTGCGTTCCCAGATGAACATTAGAATCGATCCAAACTCACAGCATGTGCAGAGATGGGATTCTCATCCGTGGAATGTGCCACTTCCCCTATATTATATATATATATATATTCCTGGTTACTCAACACGGGTAAATTGCAATCGTGACAGTCCTAGATCTGATGCTCAGAAAAACAGCTTTATCTCAGTAGTCATTGTTTGCACTTTTATTATTGTGCTTCAGGTTCGCCGGTTGAAATCTCACCTGTCTGTGGTCATCTGGAGCGGGAACAACGAGAATGAAGCTGCCATGGCAGCTGACTGGTTCAACATCTCTGCTGCCGAGCGGCCGCTGTACGTGAGAGATTACGTCAGTCTGTACGTGGAGAACATCAGAGACCTCGTGCTGCAGGTGAGACTGACACACACAGACTTACATCACACTTCTGCCTTCAGTGTTATCAGCGGATGCTGTGCTTTAATTCAGGAGGACGGCACGCGTCCGTTTCTAGTGTCCAGCCCAACCAATGGGGTCGAGTCAGAGAAGGAAGGCTGGGTGGCTCATGACCCCTATGACCCCCACTATGGCGACACGCACTACTATAGCTATTACAACGATTGCTGGAACTGGACTGCTTTCCCACGCACGCGCTTCGCCTCTGAGTACGGCTTCCAGTCCTGGCCTTCGTTTTCCACCCTCCGTAAGGTACTTTCTGCTTTTACTGGTTTATTTTTGTGACCGCAAATCCGACTAATGTCACTAGTTTAAAAGGTGAAGTGTGTCCTTTTTATGCCAGTAGTGGAACCAAACTGAACTGCACAAGTAAAGACTTTCCATCTTCGATTGTTCGAACAAGCAAATAGTTCAGGCTCCCGCCACAAACGCATGCTTCTGGTTGAGCTAAAGACCAAAGTATACTTCACTTTTCACACGTACACGAGGGTCAGCGCACAGTGCACGTGACATGAATTTCGACACCAGAATAGTATGCGTGTACTGTACCGTTTAATTGTTTTGCAGTAATTAGTTTATCCACAAGGTGGCAGCCGTGCTCTGGGGGCGTCGATTCACAAGGTAGTCGAAAAAAACTGCATAAACAGAACAGGAACACGTGCAAGCTACAGCGACAGTGGAGGAAGACATAGACGAGAGAATGGTGTGAAGAGGTTAGAAAGTACCCTCAACTCTAGCATGACAGAATACAAGGATGTTTATGTTCGACAGTGTTTATGAAAAACACACTTTGGGCCTAATTCAACAATTCATCAGAGCACATTACGTAAGTACAATAAAAAATAGTCTTTCATTGACATCCCTTGTAACAAAAAGTACACTTTAGCATACTTCTAAAAAGAATACTTATGGAAATAATATACTTGGAAATAATATACTTTAAGTGCGAACTGAATGTAATGTTTTCAAACAGTTGCGTGTTAATTGGAATTAAATGAAAATGTTTTATAGTTTAACTTTATATTAAATTAGCCAATAGCTGAACTTTGTAAAGTCTTAGTCTTAAGAACATCTCCATATGTATTTTCAGTGATTACTTACAAATTACTAATTTTTGTAATTTTATAATTCTATTGTTTTTGAAATATGGTTATTGTAATTTCTATTGAAACGTGTGTTTAAATATGATTGTAATCACACATTTGAATTGAAGTTGCAATGTAGTACATTTAAAGTATATTAACTTTTAAATGCAATATCAAATATAATCAAGTATAATCAAGTACTTATACATGTGCGTTAGTATGTTAGCCAACACATCAAAATAAGTGTACTACGTCAACACAACAAAAGATGATTTAAAGTGTACTTCAACATTATTACAAAATGCACTTTTTAAGAAATGCAGTCAGGCAACTACTCTGCGTGGCCTTTTATTTCATTAATATATTTTTTGCATGTACGGTTTTTTAAATGCACTTAAGATTTGAAGTACACTACTAGTGCAGGTTAGGTGTGAAGTGACAAATGACCATCTGTTGTTGGGTTGAGATCCAAACCGGACGCTTCCAGTCCAATACTGCGTTTATCAAATTTATTTATCATAAAGCTCATAGATGTTTAAAGGGTTAGTTCACCCAAAAATGAAAATAATGTCATTAATTACTCTCCCTCATGTCGTTCCACACCCGTAAGACCTTCATTCATCTTCAGAACAAAAATTAAGATATTTTTGATGAAATCCGATGGCTCAGTGAGGCCTGCATAGCCAGCAATGACATTTCCTCTCTCAAGATCCATTAATGTACTAAAAACATATTTAAATCAGTTCATGTGAGTACAGTGGTTCAATATTAAGTGATTAAGTGTTGAGAATACTTTTTGTGTGCCAAAAAACCCCCAAAATAATGATTTTTCAACAATATACTGATGGCCGATTTCAAAACACTGCTTCAGGAAGCTTTACAAATTGAATCAGTGACTCAGATCTCCTATCAAACTGCTGAAATCATGTGACTTTGGTGCTCTGAGTCACTGATTCGATTCGTAAAGCTTCCTGAAGCAGTGTTTTGAAATCGGCCATCACTAAATAAGTCGGGGTTTTTTTTGTGTTTTTTTGGCGCACCAAAAATATTCTCGTGGCTTTATAATATTAATATTGAACCACTGTACTCACATGACCTGATTTAAATATGTTTTTAGTACATTAATGGATCTTGAGAGAGGAAACTGGATTTCATCAAAAATATCTTAATTTGTGTTCTGAAGATGAATGAAGGTCTTACGGGTGTGGAACGGCATGAGGGTGAGTAATAAATGACATTACTTTCATTTTTGGGTGAACTAACCCTTTAAACGTACAGTTCTGATTAGGGCTGCACGACAAGCTACGCAATATCACGTTCATAATTGCAGATGAATCGCCTTCGATTATGAACACGATATTGCGTAGCTTGTCCGCGAACTACGGCTCTGTATATTAAGTGCCGCTCCATTTGAAAGCAGGTGATGGACATTTACCGCTAATCACAGAACCGGCTTTACTGACGAGACACGCATGACAATCACATGCGATTAATCGTGCAGCCCTAGTTCTGATGCACAAACACACAGTAATCCCACAAGCTTGCGTCCACCTGCAGTTGTTAGACCCACACTCCCCCCAGTGTCCAACAATGGAATTACAACACATTCATAATGCATAAGCCCTCTTATTTCCCAACTCCTCCGCTCCAAACAGGTCTCAGTGTCTTCAGACTGGGATTTCAGCAGTAATTTCTCGTCTCATCGGCAGCATCATGAAGATGGGAATCAGCAGATGCTGAAGCAAGCAGAACTACATTACATCCTCCCCAACCGCTCCGACCCGGTGCAGAGATACAGAGACACTCTTTACATCACTCAGGTCATACACTGATTCAGATTTACAGTATAATTACTGTACAACATTACTGTATTCTTGATCAAGAGACTTCTGTCAAAAACACAAATAAATCTTACAGACCCAAACCCTCGAACTGTAGTGTATATGTCAGATGATTTCACACGCTTTGGTTTGATCAGGTGATGCAGGCGCAGTGTGTGAAGATTCAAACAGAGTTCTACCGCCGCAGCCGCAGTGACATCGTCGAGGGCAAAGGTCATACAATGGGCACTCTTTACTGGCAGCTCAATGACATCTGGCAGGGGCCATCCTGGTCCTCTGTAGGTAAATGAATAATGAATACACTGCAAATATCTAAACATGCCTTAAATCAAGAAGCATTTTCTAGACAAGTAAAAATTAGTCTTGTTTTCAGAAAAAAAGAAGTCAAAATTAAGTAAGTTTTTCCTTAAAACAAGCAAAATAATCTCACTTTCGGTTTGAAATGGACTGGAAACAAGACAAAAAATCTAAGTAAGAGTAGCATTTGTTGTGTTGTAACGAATGTTGTTCATCTCTATATAGCTGAAAGATCCTTGTTTATCAGATGTCATTTTAATGGTCATTTATGAGTTAATTGTTAAAAACTGTCGCACATTCAGAGTTTGGTGGTAAATGGAAGATGCTGCACTACTGGGCTGCAGATTTTTTCGCTCCCGTCCTCTCGGCGGCGGTCGAGGATGAGGGAGACCTGCTGATTTACGCCGTCTCTGACACACACTCTGAGCAGCACAAGGTCAAAGCCACGGTACGATGGCAGCGCTTGGTAACACAAGTTGTTATTATACACTACAATGATCATCTGTTGCAGAACAGAATGTTAGATCGAAATTGTTTGACATGTTATTGATTTAATTTAAAGTGATCCAATCACTGCAAATATGCAAATGAGAATGTTACCCCAGGGTGAAACAATGGTTTACGTATAACCAGGATTAATTGTTAACCCTGGGTAAATTATGAGCAGTGTGAAATGTGAAGCAAGATAACCCAGGATTTGTTTTATTCAAAGGTTTAGAGAATGACCCAGGGTTAAAGGGACAGTTTACTCACCCTCGTGAGCTCAAGCATGTTTCTAGTTCGTTTTGGACAAACTACATCTAATATCAGGCTTACTAGTGCATGCTTTCATTTGTGTTGACTTGCATTAGTAAATGAATGAATTTTGATCAGTTTTGGTCATGTTCACACAGGTGAAGTTCTTCAGCTGGAGCAGCTTTGATGCCGTTTGCTCTCTAGAGTCTAATGTGACTGCAGTAAAAGCAGGAGGAAGCACGCTTGTGTTTCAGCATCCCATATCCGCTCTCCTGGAGCAATGTGGGAGCTGCACTCGGCGCTCCTGCGTCGTCACCTTTCACCTCAGTAGCCCAGAAGGTCAAATGATCAGCCCTCTCAATCACATCTTCCTCAGCTCTCCACGACACGCGGAAGGTTTGCAGAAACCCGGCATCACGGTGAGAGACGCTGAAGCACTCATCTGCTGCGATAGACGCCACTGAACGAAATTGACATCTCGTTATTTCCATTCTACAGAAACTGCTGTCCCACAACCAAAAACACATTAAAAAAGCATTTAAAGGTGCCATCGAACGTTCTTTCACAAGATGTAATATAAGTCTAAGGTGTCTCCTGAATGTGTCTGTGAAGTTTCAGCTCAAAATACCCCATAGATTTTTTTTAAATTCATTTTTTTTAACTGCATATTTTGAGGCATCATTAGAAATGCGCCGATTCAGGCTGCGGCCCCTTTAAATCGCGCGCTCTCCGCCCCCTCCTGAGCTCTCGACTCTATCACAGCATAAACAAAGTTCACACAGCTAATATAACCCTCAGAATGGATCTTTACAAAGTGTTCGTCATGCAGCATGTCTAATGTGAGAATAGTATTTATTTGGATGTTTACATTTGATTTGATAGTGCTCCGTGGCTAAACCTAACATTACACACTGTTGGAGAGATTTATAAAGAATGAAGATGTGTTTATGAATTATACAGACTGCAAGTGTTTAATAATGAAAATAGCGACGGCTCTTGTCTCCGTGAATACAGTAAGAAACGATGGTAACTTTAACCACATTTAACAGTACATTAGCAACATGCTAACGAAACATTTAGATAGACAATTTACAAATATCACTAAAAATATCATGATATCATGGATCATGTCAGTTATTATTGCTCCATCTGCCATTTTTCACTATTGTTCTTGCTTGCTTACCTAGTCTGATGATTCAGCTGTGCACAGATCCAGATGTTAATACTGGCTGCCCTTGTGTAATGCCTTGAACATGAGCTGGCATATGCAAATATTGGGGGCGTACATATTAATGATCCCGACTGTTACGTAACAGTCGGTGTTATGTTGAGATTCGCCTGTTCTTCGGAGGTCTTTTAAACAAATGAGATTTATATAAGAAGGAGGAAACAATGGTGTTTGAGACTCACTGTATGTCATTTCCATGTACTGAACTCTTGTTAATTATGCCGAGGTAAATTCAATTTTCAATTCGATGGCACCTTTAAGTATTTAAATTTGAGATGTTTACTAAGATCCTTCTATTATCTACTGAATCCCACAATAATATTTAAAATATCAGTAAGATTAATATATATAAAATCATCATTTATTGGGTACTTTCAATTGGGAGGAGTCTATCCTGAACCCTGACCCCTAGATTTACACTTGTGAAAATGTTGAAATAATTTTTAAAAAAAATTCAGTTATTTATTTATTTATTTATTTATTTAAATGAAGTTAAATTATTTATTTTACATTTTATTTTTAAATCTTGAATCTTTATGTTAAAAATGTGTCCCTCATGTTCACGTCACCACCGAAACAGTGTGTGTTTGAGTCATTGTCTGAGACTGATTTTAACACACTTCAGGCAATATTCCTGTGTTCCTCCTCACAGCCTCTCTTTCACAGCAGATCATCATCATTCTGAGTTAAATGTGTTCAGAAGCCTGAAAATCTGTGTGGAGCTTTAAGGAACGTCACTAACAAACACCTTTTTCTGCAATTAAACAAACTTTTCTGGCTGTTTTTTCCATTAAATGTAGTTTTTATGTGTGTTCAACTGTTCAGATCTGTGTTAGATAACCATGTGCTGATCATCATCTTTGAGCGGCTCAAAAGTGTCTGAAATTGTCACTACTGAAACATGTGGTGAAGTTTCGGTAGTGACATCATAGTTTTGGTAGTGACAAAAGTGAACACATTATCATTTATTTGGGGGAAAGAAACACAATTTTAGTACAGTTATGCAAATCATTAGTATTTTAATATGTTTTAGTATGCGAGTTAAATTGTGTCATGTGATGTGGTCACTACCAACACATTACTGTCACTACTGAAACTGTGCATCACGACCGAAACATGGGATGATTTGTCAGAAATAAAGTATATTGAATGATCAACTCAGATGTTATTATAGTGTTTGGTTCAATGTTTATTCAAACTAATGAATCCTTCACTTTGAAATCAGTTTGATAAACTTTATGACTTTACAAAGAAAGATTGGATTCAAAATACAACAAATCTCATAAATTACACTTGAAATATTGTTCAAATTGTATTTGTTATTGATTTACCTGTGAAAACTTTTTTAAAAAAATAGCAAAAAATATATTTCCAAGGTAGATGTAAACAAAATCTTAATAGGTCAACGTGACTCTTCTTATTAAATTATTTATTATTGTGTTTCGGTAGTGACAAATTTGGGGAGAGGAAAAATATTCCAAAACTTTCTGAAAATGCAATATGAGAATTAACTGCACAATTACTAGAAATGTGTAGCTACGGATATTATACAATTTGCAAACATACAAAATTTGTGGAAAAAGACACATTTTTTTCAAGATGTTTCCAATTCTGACTTTGATCCAGGAAGTTCCTCAAATGACTGACAGGTTTATTTTATTTGTGTGTTGCAGTTCACTGTAAAGGATGCTGGGATTGTTCAGAGTTTTGTCGTGACTCTGCACTGCTCCTTTCCCGCCGTGTACGTTTGGCTGGATGTTGATGATATTCCCGGTCACTTTAATGTCAATGGCTTCCTGATGCTGTCTAACACATCCACAGTTACTTTTGGAGCATGGAGACCCACCACTGCCGAAGAAATCACTGCAAATCTCCACCTCACGTCTCTCAGAGACGTCTACTGATCATGATGCTTCAGCTGTCTGACCCACGGCTTCTTTAAAGGATTGGTTCACCCACAAATGAAAATAATGTCATTAATTACTCACCCTCATGTCGTTCCACAACCGTAAGACCTTCGTTCATCTTCAGAACACAAATTAAGATATTTTTGATGAAATCCAATGGCTCAGTGAGGCTTGCATAGCCAGCAATGACATTTCCTCTCTCAAGATCCATTAATGCACTAAAAACATATTTAAATCAGTTCATGTGAGTACAGTGGTTCAATATTAATATTATAAAGTGACGAGAATATTTTTGGTGCGCCAAAAAAACAAAATAACGACTTATATAGTGATGGCCGATTTTAAAACACTGCTTCAGGAAGCTTCGGAGCGTTATGAATCTTTTCTGCTCAGGATGGCCCTGTTAATGACTGCTTATGGTTCTATTTGTTAACATTAGTTACCTGCATTAATTAACAAAAAATACTTGAAAAATACTTCTAAAGCATTTATTGATTGTAGTAAATGTTAATTTCAACATTTAATACAAAAGCTATATCTAAATACTTCATAGCCTTGAGCCAACATGAACAAATAAATAGTTGTTTTTTTATTAACTAATTTTAACAACAGTTAATAAATACTATAAAAATGTATTGCTCATTGTTAATTAATGTTAGTTAATGAATTAACAAATGAAACCTTACAAGAGATTTTTTTTTTTCAAACAAAGTGCTTATGAATACTTGAATCAATTAGAAATAAATGTTGCAATAATAAAAAAATATTGAATGTGTGTGTACATATTTTTATTTTTACTTACAATGTGACAATTTTTGAAAAACAAAGTCATGGTTGGTCAGCAATATTGGAAATGTGCAAATATTGGGATTCTGTCCTTTCAATGATTGAAACTTCCTCGAGTCAGAGCTGAACGCGTCGTGAGAGTCTGAAGAGCGTCACTGAGCGGCAGTGAGGGCAGAGACTGTGACTGTATCCCACTATCACTGATGAGGAAAGCCCAGAACAGAAATAAGTGTTCCTCCCTGTAAGCGAACTAAGCAGCTGCTTAGGGCCCCGCCACCACCAGGGGGCCGCAATAGCAAATTAAATGATAGCTTTATTATTATTATTATTATTATTATTATTATTATTTTTATTTTTTTTTTTTTTTACAGCGGTTATTCTATCAGTTGCAGTTCTGGCGCCTCCATCCCAATACTGTACACGACGTACATTTGCGTCACGTTAACGCAGCGGTAGAGTTACGCTCACGGGACTCTAAACTTATTCGCTATCACAAACGTTTATTATCTGCATGTGCTTGAAAGCCGGTTGAACATTTCATTCATTTCATTCTGACATGCGCTTTTTCTGAAGCCTGTCAAACAGCGCCCGAATAGTGGACTTTATCTTTCGAATCTGCCTGCATGCCCTCAAACCAATTTTTTTAGCATTTTTACTGTGCCACTGCCACTGCTTTTTGTTTTGTTTTTTGTTTTTTTCCCATGAACCATTAAATGTGGTATTATGACAATGCACACCGAGCGCATTTCCCAGCGCGATTTCTTGACCACCACAGAGTTAAATTCTTTGAAAAGGACATAAATCCGTAAATATGACACATTGCCCTTAACGAAAGCCACATTTTGAGCACGCTTTTACTGTATCAGCCTTTTTAACTTGGCAAAAAGGGCAATGCACATATCCATTCCTGTCGTCACAGAGAATGCTTACAAGCGTCGTGAAACTGCGCCTCCATAGTAAAGCGCGTTAATTCACCCTGGAGTTATCCGTGATCATTTGACTATGTGTGAATACTCATGTTTTGTTGTTCTGCTGTTTAAAAAAGATGAGAAATGTTTGTATTGTTTGTCACTGACACTTGTCAATTTTATTTTTATTTAATCCTAATTTAACATTCAAATCTTATCAGTTAATGGTTAATGGTCGGTTAACGTGTGTCGGTCATGAAAATTAACCGAAATTAGCATTCAGCCTTTAAAAAATTAAGCCAAATACGTTTTCTTTATGTTTAAATTGGCCTATTATAATGTTAATTTTTTAATATTTGATTGTGAAAAATGAACTGCATGACTAAGATAAGATGCTCAATAGGCCTATCGGGAGGCATGGAGTGGGTCAGACATGATTTTGACCACTTTATTAAGTTTTGTTTTGTAGAAAGCCTTTCTTTAAAGTGAATTTCGTTTTGTAAAAAATGTATTCTTAATCTTAATCGATATTTCATCAACCAATTGCCTGGATTTAATAAATAAGAAGCAAATATAGCAGACAAAAGTTATTTTCAAAGTATTTTCAAAAATGTGATTTAATATATCACTAAGTTAAACCAAGGGTCAAATAAAATAGAAATGGCACATTAAAAAGTTACAGTTGCACGATAAAACCTTTTTTTGCGTGTGTGTGTGTGTGTGTGTGTGTGTGTGTTTACGTTCATTGTACAGGTCTGATATAAAGAAAGTTTGCTCAGGTGGCTCAACATAGAAAAGTTTTGCTCAGCGAGAAAAAAAATTAGAGGGAACATTTGCATGTCAAATAAACCTAATCCATGGATATTGACATGCAGCCAGGAATCGTGTTTCCTGACATTTATATGTGCCTGATTTCGACGCTGGGGAAATACATAAAGCAAATCTGCCTGTGAATATTTTATATAACTACAACATAGGTAGGTTTAAATCCGCGTAATCAACTTATATGTTATATCGTCATATCGTCCAGCCCTAAAACATATATAGTTTTATAGAATAGTTTAGTTAGTAGTATAGTTTTTGTCCCAATTATGCAGAATATATGATGGAAAATATTTAATTGATGAGTTGTCAACATCAGGGATAGGGCAAAAATTCATCAAAATATATTTTAAAATAAAATACCAAATACCTTAATTTAAAATGTATCAAAATAAACTACAAAATACAGCAGCCAAACCATGTATCAAAATAAACTACTGTATTTTTGTATTTTGAAAATACTACAAAATACTTTTACAAGGGAGCATGAAATTTCTTCGCAAACCTTCCATCAGTCGGCCCGTTTGATCGATCCCTTCACCATTACACTGACTTGATTAATGTTTTATAGCAACAGCTTTTCTCTGCCCGAGTCATGCGATATAAATCTGACATAAGCAACCAGTTAAAGGCACAAATATGTAGGATTTTTAGATTAAAATATTCAAAAACCACTAAAACGATGTTATATTTTTTTTGTTGACTTGTATACTTACATTATCTAAGTAAGTGCGCTGAAGTGTTTCCAAGAAATTCTAAATCCAGAGAAATAAGCAATTTTAACCAGGACACACATGTGTCCGTGTGTCGCCTATCAATGACATCATTACCCTCGATTTCCCCTTTTATTTTGTCAAAAAACCATGGAAACATCAAAGACACTGTATATTATGAGTTTTATCAGACAGGGAAGCAACTGTTTGGATTCATTCATCGAACAGAAAACTCATCATGTTATATCACTTAACACATTAAGGGCCAGATTTACTAAACGGGGCAAATTAGCATGAGAGCGCAATCCACAAATGTGTTGATGGGAGTGGCAAGTTTTGCACGTGATCTGCTGACATGCAAATTAAAGAACACAGACACGGTCAGATCATTTACATAATGACTAACGCAATATACCAAGAGCAGTGCAAACTTAGAGTCGGGTCGCAAATAAACAGAGCTGAATCCTGATGTTGGTGTTCTCATCAGGGTGCGGGTCGACACAGGCGCAACTTAACCTGTAATCTGACAAACACATACACATATTCTGTATAATATAGTTTGCCAAGCTATGTTGGCCTATAGATTAGATATAGGCAAACGATATGTTCGGATAAGGTCTTACTCTGGCATTTCAAAGAAATGAATAATCCTTCTTCCATGCTCTCTGTTCTCTGCGGTGTCTCCTCCTCACAGCAACAACTGCAGCCATGTCACAAAATGGGTTAGACATGCTTTTTTAGGGCGCTAAATAATGGTGTAAATACCAGTAAATTGACGAGCGCAGAACATTAGTAAATCGCACTTGTGTGATTCATTTAAATACTCTCCTCACATAAGTTTTGCATCTGAAAGGGAAACTCCTAAAAATGCATATGCAATAAGGTCAGCCGCAAACACAACTCGGTCCACGTGTTTTCAGCGCTTAATTTTATACTGCGTGTCTTTAGTAAATCCCGACAGTTTTTTAAGGTTTGCGCTGGCACAAGCTGTTAGTAAATCTGGCCCTTAAGTAAGTCTTTTTGTTTGAATCTCGTTTTCTTGATTTATCGCGAGTACCATGCTTTATCATGACTAATACTGATCTATCTTACTGCAGTGTGCATCAAGTGTCTCATAGCAGCCGCTGAGCGAACGCACAGAGTAGCGCTATACCGACTTTCAACACACAAATGTATCTAATATGATAAGCAGCGCTGCTTTACCCTACGTGCACATGACCGAAGGAAGCGGAAGCGGCGACTGTGGCGTAATAACAGATCCGCTGCTGTCGAGCTCGTCTCTCATTAGTAATCGCTCCAGTGGGCTTGTTACTGCTCTCACAGCATTCGGTCCTGCTCTGCTTCATACTACAGTAACGTTAATAATCTCTCCATGAACATGATTTCTTCCTGAGTCCTGTCCCGATTCTTTTCCACCGGCTATAGACGTGAAGACAACACCTCCCATGATTCAGTGAAATCAAGGTGTCATCGAGCTTCACCTTTGTTTTGAATTAGTGATCTTTAGAGGCGAAAATTTACATATTGTTGCTTTAACAGATTAAATATTTACATATCCCTGTGATCTCGCAGATGAAGGTTAGTTTTAAAATAACCAACAGTATAATGTTTGCAAATGACTCATAATTTTATCCTAATTTAGTTACTTGATGTTTGGTAATGAAGGGCCTACTTTGCATCAGCAACACTGACTCGATGACAACAACTCATTTATAAGTCTACTGTTGGCTCCTGTATTCATAGCAACTAGTTTTTAACCAATGAATCATTTGACTTGTTAATCATAAATATAGGGGATTGCTGCTCGATAATGTTTTCAAGAGCATTATGTAAATTGGTATACTATTTAGCCTAGGCTACCAAAACGGGTTAGGGTTAGTTGGTTAGGGTTAGCCTGCACGTTTCTTGACCACCTTCTTCCATATGGATCAATTTTCTGTTCTGATCTCAACAAGTCTCAGCAAAACTATAGAGTAGGCACCAATCAGAGGCTGCAATTTTTATGATGTCATCATGTAGACTTCTTACAAAGTATTTCAGTATTTTAAAAATACAAAACACTAAAGTAATTTGATACAAAATACAAAGCCATTTTCATCAACCCTATCAAATACAAATTACAAAATACTATTTTGTATTTGAAATACGTATTTGAAATACATGTATCATAAATACTGCCCATCCCTGACCACAGCTGACATCTTTATACATGGTTTAAGAATGTTAAGCATCCTTTACAATTACAATTACATTAATTAAAGGAAAGTTCCAACTTACCTTTCATCCGAATCCCGACAGAAAAAGCAGCAGCAGGTGATAATCTGGAGACGCAGGTAAACTCGTGCCTCATGACGTCAGCCTGACTGAATGAAACATCGCCCAAAACAGCATACATTCAATTTCAGCATTTTATTCATAATACCACAATATGCCTTTACAATCGTAAAGACAAAATTAAATAAACTATAAACTTTCCACACATTCACCCATTTTTCTTATTACCCAGGGATAAGATGATGAATTTAAGTTGATGTGTTAGGGCAGTGGTTCTCAACCGGTGGGGACACCGGACACTCTCCCGGGGGGGCGCGAGTGGCTACAGGATGGGAGGAAAAAAAACTGAAAAAAATTTTTTTGCAAAATTTATCACTAAACTACTGTCATAAAACGTTATAGTTTTGTATATACATAACTCCTGAATAAAAATTAAAATGTGTTTGGACTGATTAAAAAAAAAAGTTTTGAACAAATTTGATTGGTTTGTCGATAGTGAGCGCAAATGCAGGTGATAAGCGGTTTTATTAAGCGAGTCACTGAGTCGTTCATTCACGATTCGTTCAAACGGCCGATTCATCAAGAATGAGACAGATGTTTGTGAATGGGTCATTGAATCTTTGACTCAAACGATTTGTTCAAAACACTGAATCATTCAAAACACGGTTGAGTGTTGCTGTGAGATGCGCTATGTTGTGATCTTTGTTTGGATTCATCGGATCTATTTTCGCTGCTAAAATAGACAGTCATTATTTTGTCTAAAATGTAAGTGACTTAATATTATTAACTTGTTTGTTGAACTGTCATATCAGTGTCACATTTTCAATCGCGAGGTGATGGTCAATTAAGTGATGGTCAATTGTCAGCTCTCTTGATCGTCAGGTCGTGTGATGTTAGTTGCTGAACTGTATTCAAATGTTATAAATATAAAAACACCACATTTTGAAATTTAACTGCAGTATGTCAATTTTGTTTATTTGTGTGTGCTGCGCTCATAGACTTTAGAAAACGGCGCTCATTTGTTTGATTTCTCCTCGAGAAACTGCACAAGCCTCAAAAGTTTAAGGTCCTTGCACCCTGACTGAGTCCGAAACTGTCGTATTCGTTTTTTCATATTCGTCATTTGGTGGATCGATTGTCAAAAACCCCTCAAAATATTTGCTACGGATGCGAAAAATGCAGAAAATCGAACCATCCGAATTAATTTTTATGACGGACGGAAGTTTCAGAGGCTGCAAACGTATAAAACGTGAGGTCGTATTTAGTTTATATATATATATATATATATATATATATATATATATATATATATATATATATATATATATATATATATATACATACACAGGGTGCGATTTGTATGAGGGGATGGGGGGAATTTCCCCCCTTCTGGTCTATGTATCCCTCCCTCTGCTGAAATATTTTTATCCCCGGTGGGGATAAAAAAATATCCCCCCGGGTGATGCTATTCCACAAACCACCAACAGAGCATATAAAATACCAAAAATAAAAATCTTTTTTTAAAACATCGCCAAGTAAAACGCTGCGTTTAGCCTATAGAACCGTCTCTTTACCACCACAACAAACAGGACACTTTTCAGACGCGCATTCCGACTTCGTCTCAGTGCCAGCTAGGCTCAAGTCAAACGAGAACGGAAAAGGTGCAGGTGACGACGAGGGAGCTTCAGTTGAACAACAGTGAATTGCGGTCAGATGAGATTTTGTCAGGCTATGTCTGTAAAACTCAGAAAAATGAACATGACTGTCCAATCAGCCGCTATACTGTGCTCGAGGCGCGCACTCAAGAATTGCATGCGCAAATGCGCCGGCGCGCGCTGCATAATGACTTTATTATAGCTTAAATAAAGCGCAAAAGAAACTACGAGCAATGATGGTCGTTGTTCTGTTGTAAGTGAAGTCATGAAATTGCCAAACATGCGATTAAAGCTGCCTCAAAACTGTGCATGCATGTAAACATGGTTTTAAAGCTATTGTTATCCATTTTGTTGGCCTTGAAACGTCTTAAAATGCACATATGTACACCAGGGAAATCTAAATTTTCTCGGGGGAGCATGCCCCCGTACCCCCCTAGCAAACAACATTTTCTGACCTCGGGAATTATGAAACCCTGCGTACGGCCCGGCTTATTCTATATAAAAAAATCTGAGGTAAACGTGTATGCACTGTGATCAAAAATAAATAAATGGGGCCAAACGCGATTGAATGTAAAGGTTTGTGTCTCGTTATTCTATTAATAACTACCGATTGATTTTGCATTTCTATCAGAAATTAAGAATTATTAATGTCATTTTAGTGGTGCAAATATCTATATATATATATATATATATATATATTTTTTTTTTTTAAATGTTTCTGTAACAGCTGCCAAAAAATAGTATATAGCACTGTGGTTTTTAACAAATTAAAAAAAAAAAAAAAAAAAATTCAAAACATCCTCCCCTCTGTTTTTTCACAAATCGCACCCTGTATATATATAAACGAATAAACTAGTCAGAATATAGGCTACAGTTAAAGCTTTCCTTTAGTTTTTGTGAAATGCTCACACGCACTGGGGCCCCAACTGCAATGAACCAGCTTTGGGGGGGCCCAGCTTGCAAAAGGTTGAGAACCCCTGTGTTAGGGAATGCAAATTGTTATCATCATACAAACATTTATGAACCAAAATGTCATATATATATATAGAACAGGTCATGCCTCTTTTTAACATAATAAATCAAAAGTTCAGCTTAGTTAGAGCATGTTTTACACTGGAAAATCAAACAAAAACCAGTGTGTTTGAGAACCCACCTGACAGCTTGCTGGAGCTGAAAAATCAGTGATGTTTCTGAAATGGTCTTTTATATCTTTGCTGTGGTGCATCATGGGAGGTGGGAGAAACCAAACTGGGGGTTAAAGGGGAGGTTTTTTTTTTTTTTTAAATGACAGGCTTTACAATGATGAAAAATGTTGCTATGTAATATATTTATTAGGGCACATACAAAAAGCTTATAATACTGAGGTTTGTTTATTTGGTGAACTTAATGTCTGGTTGCTTGCATGTCTGTCAATGGTTGTGCCCATGAGTATAAATTCCCACTAGCTGAACTTCCACAGCATTGTCAGTCTGTGATGGAAGTTGGAGAGTGAAGGTGTTGAAGGTTGGAATTATTGAGAGTGAGTTTTTTT
The DNA here is from genome assembly GCF_018812025.1 of Megalobrama amblycephala. Classification (NCBI taxonomy): domain Eukaryota; kingdom Metazoa; phylum Chordata; class Actinopteri; order Cypriniformes; family Xenocyprididae; genus Megalobrama; species Megalobrama amblycephala. Next base: position 35,425,578 of record NC_063048.1, on the reverse strand, counting down.
TAAATATGTTTTTTTTTTTATGTTTTTTTTTTTAAATGTTTTTTTTTTAATGTTTTTTTAAATGTTTTTTTTTTTTTTTGTATTACAGCTTCATTATATCATTAAAAATAAATTGTCAACAGCCTTAATTTAAGTTCCTTGAGTCTGGTGTTAAAGGGAAAACAAAAATATTAGTCTAAAAACTAAAATAAATCTGTTCTATAGTATGGCATAAAATGTTTTGTAGGAATACCCACCTTCAATCCTCTGTAGTATGGTGCTTTATGTAAAACTACTTGTAATTGGATAAAAATGTAAGAGTTAGCGCATGTTAAAATCCATTTGTGTACTGCTCTTATAAATCATTCCTTTGCTACTAGGTTATGAAGGTTTAGATTTTAGGTTCAACATATCATTGTATGGGCAGTTTCAATGTGTTGCAGCTCTAGTAATGAGGATGTTTTACAGTCTATTAGCAGCTGCCCTATGCCAGTGTTTCACTATTATTTCAGAGTTTATCTTTTGTCTTTTGCTGCTTTCACTCAAATTTTAGAAATATTGATCTGATCTGAATTTGAATTGTGTAAATTTGAATTATTGACAAGTGTCATTTAACAGAATTGAATTGTAAGTGCCATTTTATATAGATTTTTTTTTTTTTTAATAAACTTGAATCCTGGACATTTGAAATTTTTTTTTTTTTTTTTTTTTGTTTGTTTTTTTTTATGGCATAATTTTCTACATATGTATTTTTAAACGGCATATTTTTTGTTCTGAATTCTTAGACTGCAAATATTCACTTAAAAATACAGCTTCAAGTTTTCAACATGAATAACAAATTCAAAACCCCAAATTCAATATTCTAGTAAATTAAGTAAAACGTTGCATTTTGGCCAATTACAGAGCAGCAATAATTCTCAGCATGCTAGACATTTATCTCTGGGGCTCTTTGCTACGTCTTTTTGTTTTAGTATAAAGTGTAGTTTAGTATGGAATTGATTAGGTGTTAACCCTTAATTGGTGTTTTGAATTTGTTATTCATGTTGAAAACTTGAAAAATATTTGCAGTCTAAGAATTCAGAACAAAAAATACGCTGTTTAAAAATGCATATGTAGAAAATTATGCCATAAATTCATTTTCTTTACATTTCAGCTCTGCTTGCTTGTGTACGAGCCTTTGAAGAAATTGAGTCTTGAATCTTGATTCTAGTTAATTTGGATGTATGCTTTAGTGTAATATGCTGTTAAACCTGTCTGCATGCTTCATATTCATGCCCCTTTCTAATTTAAGCCTATGCCTTTTTGTCCCTTATTTATTATCCTTTTTAATCTGTTCTGTTTGCTGTGACTGTGACCTTTTTGTAGCTTTATGTACTTTCATTTGTGTCTTTTTTTTTTTTTAGTTTTTTTTATAGTCATGACTTTTTTTTTTTTTGTCCTTTTTGTATTATGCTGCTTTTATGCTTGTCTTTGTATATTTTTGGTTTTATAGCCCTGTCTATTTAAGCCATTCTGTCATAATTTATTACCAATTTGTAACAAATTTCTTTTTGCTGTTTTGTTATAGTATTTTACCTAGTTTAGCTCTTTTTGTGCCCTACTGTAGTGATGCTTTTAATGTAAGGTTATACAATTCCAATTTCTTCATAATCCTTAAAGCACTTAAAATGTAACTTGACTAGGACTAGGTTGTGCTCCTTTCTACTGATGTATTAAAGCTAGTTTGGAAACTTGTATAAATGGACTTAGTAAAGTTCTGTCTTTTTGGCCAATTTCACCCCCTCCCCCCTTTTGTACTTCTGTTTCTATTTATTTATTTATTTTTTTTTTTTGTGCTTTATTTTTTCCTGCCACTGGTGTTCTCTTTTTTTTTTTTTTTTCCCTTTTTTTTTTCTTTCACCAGTATTTTTGTGAATTGTGGCATTTGTATAATGCGGCTTATTTTTATACCTTAATAATTTTTGTCCCAGTTGTTGTTTGAGTTTTTACTTAATGTTCTTTATCATGCTGTTTGTCTCCTGTTCATGCATCTGTGAGAATTAGGCAGCAGAGATGCATTTAGCAAGGTACACTAAAAAGCTTCAGGTATGGTTAATCATTGGTACATTGTCAACTTTAACAAGATATTTTGGTGTTTAAAAATGCTCTACATTTCAGCTTGCTTGTTTGTTTTTTGTATTCTTCTGTGCTCATTCCTTTTATACTTTTTTTTTAAATTTTTTTTTATTTAACTTTTCTCTTATACCCGTTATGCCTATTTTTTCCCATTTGTTTGTCAGTAAAATTTAGTAATGCATTTTCAATTTATATTTTCTTGTCCCTTTGTACTTTATGGTTTTCCAGTGTTAAGTACAAAGACAATGCAAGGAATTGACAGCAGAGCATAAAGTAATTTCAAGGTTAAAATTTCCATTATATTAATGTCACCGATATGAATTTGACTTGACAAGTTTACATTTATGGCTTCCCTTGTTCCTTTTTTAACTCTGTTCCATTTACCTTTTGTCCTTTTCCCCTTAATACTCCTCTTGATTATTTTATGACACTTTTGTCTGCTTGTCCCTTTGCAATTAGGATCTTTATCTTTATCAGTGCTTTGTATGCTCCTTTCTATATTGTTGTCACGATCGCCGTCAGTTCCTGGACTCCAATTCCCATAATCCTCCCTGCCAGTCACATGCACACACTCCACACCCATCACCCATTGCCACATACAGCTGAAGCTCATCTGGACAATTTAAGACTCACTCACACACCACCTCATTGCGAAGTCTTGATTCACCTTGTGTACAATTCTGAGTGTTTCCCTGTGTTGATTGCCTGCCTGTTTCTGATACTGTTTGCCTTTTGTTTACGACCCTCTGCTGCCAGTCTTTAGACTGTGTATTGTTTCCTGACCTGTGAGTGATTATCTGCCTGTCCTGACCATTGCCTGCACTGTGACCACGATTCTGCCTATCCCTTGCTGTTCCTGTTTGCCACTGTTTTGACTTGGACTGTACTACTACGCTCTCATTCAATAAAGCTTGCATTTGGATTCAAACCTGTTTCCCGCTTCGTTACAATTGTAGACCTTTCTATGAAAGTGAGTATTTGTTATACCTTGTTTTGCATTTATGCTTTCATTTTGAAGTATCTTTGTACTTGGGTTAAGGTTCCCTTTCTTGCTTCCGTGACCATTTTTAAATCTCTTAAACTTTCCTTTTTGTTACTACACTTTTCTTTATTTACCTTTTTATTCTTGTACTTGTGCTCATTGGGCCCCTTTGTACTATTTGTAATTTTTATATAATTCAAATTTTCAAAATGACTTGAGTACTTAGTCTGGTTTGTTTTAGTCCTGGTACCTGTAAATTTCTTGTCTTAGTTTCTGTACATGTAAGAAGTTTCCTGTATTTTTGTTAAAATAACAACCTATTGTGTCCACCTGCTCCTTGTTGACTCTGTCTGTATATATGTCCTCCATTTTCTGTCTTTACATCTATTTAATTTTTGTTCTTTCCCTACGTTTTAAGCTCTTGCGTATTTATTACTTTTTTTGATTTATTCAAGTTTTACTACTGCAACTAGATCCTACTAAAAACCATATTGTCTCAGCTGGCTCCTTTTCAGCCCTTGGTTTAATCCTTTTATTGGTTATACTCTGCAGTTCAGATCAACCTTGGGCTTCCTGTTTGCCAACTCTGCCTCAATGTGTCAATCCACTGGCTTTGCTTTGAGCCTTGGATAGGGATGCATGATACGATTTTTTTTTTTTTTTTTTTTTTTTTTTTTAAGGATCTAGTACGAGTCATCACCCTGGTTGCGACATGGACTTCCTATCCTATGGCTTTGCCTTCCTGTCCTTGCCTTGTCTGTCCCCCCTTTTGGCGCTATTGTTGTCCTTTCTCCCTCCATCTTGGGTTGCAAAGTACCTGTTGCCACCTTGATAGCCAGTGTGATCCTAGGCCTTTGGCTCAGCCTGGGTCCTCACCTACAACTTGTCCACTTGTCCATCCTGCAAATCCATTGTGGGCCTGCATCCTGATGATCTTTTCCTGCCGTTTTCTCCTTGAATCATGCTTAGAGAAAAATACCAGAGATAATCCATCAGCGCCCCCCCCATCCTGATCATGCTTGATTTCCATCTTCACATCCTCTGTCAGAAAGCCCACATGTTTTATTTTTTTTTTTTGCCTTTTTGTTCATAGTTCTTTTGTAATCTAATCTTGTTGTTGTGATGTAATGCACTTTGGTTTCTTCCCTCTTTGGATGAATCTTCATGTTTTTGTTTATGTAAACATTTGTAATTGTTTTCTTGTAAATATTTCAGTTGTTTTTGAGAATAAATTAAAGCTTTAAATATATTCTTTTTGGGTTAGAGTCCGAGGGTTAGAGTCCGAGGGTTAGAGTCCGAGGGTTAGAGTCCGAGGGTTAGAGTCCGAGGGTTAGAGTCCGAGGGTTAGAGTCCGAGGGTTAGAGTCCGAGGGTTAGAGTCCGAGGGTTAGAGTCCGAGGGTTAGAGTCCGAGGGTTAGAGTCCGAGGGTTAGAGTCCGAGGGTTAGAGTCCGAGGGTTAGAGTTAGGGTTAGGGTTAGGGTTAGGGTTAGGTGAAGAAAAGCAACGCCTCCCCCCAGATAACCGTCTCACGGCTATCCAGTTTGGGATAGGGAGGACGCAGGAGTGCACTGGCCGGCGCATGTTTTTGATGAGGCTGATCCACCCATAAACGCTTGTTTTACCTTTTCTCTCCAATACTCCATTCCCCTAGTTGTTTTATTATTCAGATTTGAAATCGCAACCCCTTCCCAAGGCTCTTCCCATCCCCCTTCCCATACGGATATCAATGAGCTTCCCAAGATTGTCCCCCCCAGAGATGTCCCAATTGGTCCCAAACTAATTCTTCCTTCAATAAGGAGTAGGTATGTCACCAGCAACCATAAAATCCAAATCATCCCAAAATCCGGGCTACTCCTGTAAGGGGTAGATTTAGGCCTGTTGTCAGCGACGGGTAGGTTTAGGTATGTGTAGATCTATGCCAAGTCCAAGAACTAACTCTGCTACCCAAAAGACACATCATCAGTGGTGTACCTCAGGATCATTGGGTGTTTCGGCTCTTTAAACACCAGACACCCTCCTCTGAGGCGGCCCGCCAAGGTGATCAATCCCGGCGTGTGTCCTCCCTCCATCCCAGTACAACCCGACCCAGAACTGATACCAGAAGTCCAAAATTACAACCATTTAACCAAATCCAACCCCAACACCTCAACCAACCTAGAATAACCCTCTGATGCTAGTCACCGATAGAAGATTGGGATCCATTTGAGGCCTTTCCACCCAGGCCACCAACTCTGCGTGCTGTCCAAGTGGACCCAGAGCGGCCGGTACACTTACCTTCTACAGTGCCCCTTCGTTAACACCGCAAGGTCTCCGGGGCACTGCTCGAGGTTCATACTGGCGGGTACCTAAGCACCAAGCTTCTACCAATAATCCCCCCTAGGAACCACCCAACCTTATCCAGACATCACACACTTACCGTGCAACCGTAAAGGCGAATGATTCCTAACCACCTCCCATATTCTCAAGCCTCCTATCTATCTGCACCACTTCTTACACCCATGGTGAACTGAATTAACTCTTTACCCACAATCCTTTGCAACCTTTCTTCGATTTATTTCCACTTTCCACAAGTATCTGACAATCGTCGAATTCTCCTCAGTCACCCATTCGCTTGTTGCCCTGACCAATCACAATCTCAATTTCCCCTCACCATCTTACCGTTCACCAGCACCTTAACCTAACCTCCCTCCCAACATCAACCTAATGCTGATCGTCCTCCAGACCAAAACTGGTCCTGGTGCCGGGCTCGAACTCGGGACTCCTTGCTCCCGAGCCGCCCCCACTGACCACCACTCCAACCATCTAGTTCCCTCCACCCCCTACTCCTAGACCTATGAACCTCCTCCACCCAACTGTATTGTTATAGCCCACCATTTCTACAAGAAAATATTCCTTGCTCCACGCTGGTCTCGAACTCGGGTCCCTCTGCTTCCCAAGTCATTACTTTAACCACTACACCATCCCAACTCTCCCATTCAAGGTATAATCTTGAATAAGAGGGCTACTCCTGTGAGGGTTAGGATTAAGGTTAGGGTTAGGATTAGGTATGTCGGCGGTGCTCCATCATCTAGAATCCGGGCTACTCCTGTGAGGGTTAGGTTTAGGCAATGTGCAGGTACAGGGATAGCCAAATTATCCCCAGTGACGGTTAAGGTTTAGGTATGTCGCCGGTATTCCAGCATCTAGAATCCGGGTTATTCCTATTAGGGTTAGGTTTAGGTATATCGCCGGTGTTCCATCATCTAGAATCCGGGCTACTCCTGTGAGGGTTAGGTTTAGGCAATGTGCAGGTACAGGGATAGCCAAATTATCCCCAGTGACGGTTAGGTTTAGGTATGTCGCCGGTATTCCAGCATCTAGAATCCGGGTTATTCCTATTAGGGTTAGGTTTAGGTATATCGCCGGTGTTCCATCATCTAGAATCCGGGCTACTCCTGTGAGGGTTAGGTTTAGGTAATGTGCAGGTACAGGGATAGCCCAATTATCCCCAGTGACGGTTAGGCTTAGGTATGTCGCCGATATTCCAGCATCTAGAATGCGGGCTATTCCCGTGAGGGTTAGGTTTAGGTAATGTGCAGGTACAGGGATAGCCCAATGACGGTTAGGTTTAGGTATGTCGCCGGTGTTCCAGCATCTAGAATCCGGAGGGATCTGGGCCCTGGCTCCTCCTCTACCCCCCCCAGGTTCTTTAAATGATAATTAATTTTATGCATCTCCCTGACGAGGATCTTGAAGAACTCATTCCTATCCATCGTTTTTACCACACAAAGAAAACAGACCACATTAATCTCTGGCCCACCATCCAACATCTAACCCTCCCCCTCCACCCTTCTCTCTAAGGAGCGAAATCTTCATTCTGGATTTACTTCCGGCCGGCGAACCGAACCACACCCCGAAGGGTCATGACCCGATAATCCCGACCAAACATCACTCCCCCCGGAAAAAATTTCCCTTCCAATTGTCCCTCTAATCTATGACTCCCCAACCTTCCCAACCACCAGCCAGCTCTCTGGCCCGGGCTAGTGTTGAACCTCATGAAGGAAACGAAACGAGGGAGGGCGGCGAGACTGCGTCGGCCCCCCTCAGGAGCCTGGCTTGGCATCCTTTCCGCTCCCACACTCGATTCCCACCCGGATCACCCGGTTCAGAACCAAGTGAGGTAGCATGTCCCTAGACTATCACGACAAACACCCTAAATTACTATAAAACCCCCCCACACACATCATCCCACCCATATCTATCCAGGGGAGCGAAATCTTCTCTCTGGATTTACTTCCGGCCGGCGAACCGAACCACGCCCCGAAAGATCATGGCCCGACAATCCCGACCGAACACCGCTCCCCCCGGAAAACATTTTCCTTCTCATTTCCCCTCTAATCTAAAAAACCAAACCTTCCCAACCACCAGCCAGCTCTCTGGCCCGGGCTAGTGTTGAACCTCATGAAGGAAACGAAACGAGGGAGGGCGGCGAGACTGCGTCGGCCCCCCTCAGGAGCCTGGCTTGGCATCCTTTCCGCTCCCACACTCGATTCCCACCCGGATCACCCGGTTCAGAACCAAGTGAGGCAGCATGTCCCTAGACTATCACGACCAACACCCTAATTTTCTATAAAACCCCCCCACACACACATCATCCCACCCATATCTATCCAGGTGAGCGAAATCTTCTCTCTGGATTTATTTCCGGCCGGCGAACCGAACCATGCCCCGAAAGACATTGCCCGATAATCCCGACCGAACACCGCTCCCCCAGGAAAACATTTTCCTTTACATCTTCCCTCTAATCTAAGAAACTCGTTCCCAGATTACGACGACCCAATGCTCTGGTTTTTCACAGCCCCCCCATGTCCGAAGGCACTGGCTAGGTTAGGTGAAGAAAAGCAACGCCTCCCCCCAGATAACCGTCTCACGGCTATCCAGTTTGGGATAGGGAGGACGCAGGAGTGCACTGGCCGGCGCATGTTTTTGATGAGGCTGATCCACCCATAAACGCTTGTTTTACCTTTTCTCTCCAATACTCCATTCCCCTAGTTGTTTTATTATTCAGATTTGAAATCGCAACCCCTTCCCAAGGCTCTTCCCATCCCCCTTCCCATACGGATATCAATGAGCTTCCCAAGATTGTCCCCCCCAGAGATGTCCCAATTGGTCCCAAACTAATTCTTCCTTCAATAAGGAGTAGGTATGTCACCAGCAACCATAAAATCCAAATCATCCCAAAATCCGGGCTACTCCTGTAAGGGGTAGATTTAGGCCTGTTGTCAGCGACGGGTAGGTTTAGGTATGTGTAGATCTATGCCAAGTCCAAGAACTAACTCTGCTACCCAAAAGACACATCATCAGTGGTGTACCTCAGGATCATTGGGTGTTTCGGCTCTTTAAACACCAGACACCCTCCTCTGAGGCGGCCCGCCAAGGTGATCAATCCCGGCGTGTGTCCTCCCTCCATCCCAGTACAACCCGACCCAGAACTGATACCAGAAGTCCAAAATTACAACCATTTAACCAAATCCAACCCCAACACCTCAACCAACCTAGAATAACCCTCTGATGCTAGTCACCGATAGAAGATTGGGATCCATTTGAGGCCTTTCCACCCAGGCCACCAACTCTGCGTGCTGTCCAAGTGGACCCAGAGCGGCCGGTACACTTACCTTCTACAGTGCCCCTTCGTTAACACCGCAAGGTCTCCGGGGCACTGCTCGAGGTTCATACTGGCGGGTACCTAAGCACCAAGCTTCTACCAATAATCCCCCCTAGGAACCACCCAACCTTATCCAGACATCACACACTTACCGTGCAACCGTAAAGGCGAATGATTCCTAACCACCTCCCATATTCTCAAGCCTCCTATCTATCTGCACCACTTCTTACACCCATGGTGAACTGAATTAACTCTTTACCCACAATCCTTTGCAACCTTTCTTCGATTTATTTCCACTTTCCACAAGTATCTGACAATCGTCGAATTCTCCTCAGTCACCCATTCGCTTGTTGCCCTGACCAATCACAATCTCAATTTCCCCTCACCATCTTACCGTTCACCAGCACCTTAACCTAACCTCCCTCCCAACATCAACCTAATGCTGATCGTCCTCCAGACCAAAACTGGTCCTGGTGCCGGGCTCGAACTCGGGACTCCTTGCTCCCGAGCCGCCCCCACTGACCACCACTCCAACCATCTAGTTCCCTCCACCCCCTACTCCTAGACCTATGAACCTCCTCCACCCAACTGTATTGTTATAGCCCACCATTTCTACAAGAAAATATTCCTTGCTCCACGCTGGTCTCGAACTCGGGTCCCTCTGCTTCCCAAGTCATTACTTTAACCACTACACCATCCCAACTCTCCCATTCAAGGTATAATCTTGAATAAGAGGGCTACTCCTGTGAGGGTTAGGATTAAGGTTAGGGTTAGGATTAGGTATGTCGGCGGTGCTCCATCATCTAGAATCCGGGCTACTCCTGTGAGGGTTAGGTTTAGGCAATGTGCAGGTACAGGGATAGCCAAATTATCCCCAGTGACGGTAAGGTTTAGGTATGTCGCCGGTATTCCAGCATCTAGAATCCGGGTTATTCCTATTAGGGTTAGGTTTAGGTATATCGCCGGTGTTCCATCATCTAGAATCCGGGCTACTCCTGTGAGGGTTAGGTTTAGGCAATGTGCAGGTACAGGGATAGCCAAATTATCCCCAGTGACGGTTAGGTTTAGGTATGTCGCCGGTATTCCAGCATCTAGAATCCGGGTTATTCCTATTAGGGTTAGGTTTAGGTATATCGCCGGTGTTCCATCATCTAGAATCCGGGCTACTCCTGTGAGGGTTAGGTTTAGGTAATGTGCAGGTACAGGGATAGCCCAATTATCCCCAGTGACGGTTAGGCTTAGGTATGTCGCCGATATTCCAGCATCTAGAATGCGGGCTATTCCCGTGAGGGTTAGGTTTAGGTAATGTGCAGGTACAGGGATAGCCCAATGACGGTTAGGTTTAGGTATGTCGCCGGTGTTCCAGCATCTAGAATCCGGAGGGATCTGGGCCCTGGCTCCTCCTCTACCCCCCCCAGGTTCTTTAAATGATAATTAATTTTATGCATCTCCCTGACGAGGATCTTGAAGAACTCATTCCTATCCATCGTTTTTACCACACAAAGAAAACAGACCACATTAATCTCTGGCCCACCATCCAACATCTAACCCTCCCCCTCCACCCTTCTCTCTAAGGAGCGAAATCTTCATTCTGGATTTACTTCCGGCCGGCGAACCGAACCACACCCCGAAGGGTCATGACCCGATAATCCCGACCAAACATCACTCCCCCCGGAAAAAATTTCCCTTCCAATTGTCCCTCTAATCTATGACTCCCCAACCTTCCCAACCACCAGCCAGCTCTCTGGCCCGGGCTAGTGTTGAACCTCATGAAGGAAACGAAACGAGGGAGGGCGGCGAGACTGCGTCGGCCCCCCTCAGGAGCCTGGCTTGGCATCCTTTCCGCTCCCACACTCGATTCCCACCCGGATCACCCGGTTCAGAACCAAGTGAGGTAGCATGTCCCTAGACTATCACGACAAACACCCTAAATTACTATAAAACCCCCCCACACACATCATCCCACCCATATCTATCCAGGGGAGCGAAATCTTCTCTCTGGATTTACTTCCGGCCGGCGAACCGAACCACGCCCCGAAAGATCATGGCCCGACAATCCCGACCGAACACCGCTCCCCCCGGAAAACATTTTCCTTCTCATTTCCCCTCTAATCTAAAAAACCAAACCTTCCCAACCACCAGCCAGCTCTCTGGCCCGGGCTAGTGTTGAACCTCATGAAGGAAACGAAACGAGGGAGGGCGGCGAGACTGCGTCGGCCCCCCTCAGGAGCCTGGCTTGGCATCCTTTCCGCTCCCACACTCGATTCCCACCCGGATCACCCGGTTCAGAACCAAGTGAGGCAGCATGTCCCTAGACTATCACGACCAACACCCTAATTTTCTATAAAACCCCCCCACACACACATCATCCCACCCATATCTATCCAGGTGAGCGAAATCTTCTCTCTGGATTTATTTCCGGCCGGCGAACCGAACCATGCCCCGAAAGACATTGCCCGATAATCCCGACCGAACACCGCTCCCCCAGGAAAACATTTTCCTTTACATCTTCCCTCTAATCTAAGAAACTCGTTCCCAGATTACGACGACCCAATGCTCTGGTTTTTCACAGCCCCCCCATGTCCGAAGGCACTGGCTAGGTTAGGTGAAGAAAAGCAACGCCTCCCCCCAGATAACCGTCTCACGGCTATCCAGTTTGGGATAGGGAGGACGCAGGAGTGCACTGGCCGGCGCATGTTTTTGATGAGGCTGATCCACCCATAAACGCTTGTTTTACCTTTTCTCTCCAATACTCCATTCCCCTAGTTGTTTTATTATTCAGATTTGAAATCGCAACCCCTTCCCAAGGCTCTTCCCATCCCCCTTCCCATACGGATATCAATGAGCTTCCCAAGATTGTCCCCCCCAGAGATGTCCCAATTGGTCCCAAACTAATTCTTCCTTCAATAAGGAGTAGGTATGTCACCAGCAACCATAAAATCCAAATCATCCCAAAATCCGGGCTACTCCTGTAAGGGGTAGATTTAGGCCTGTTGTCAGCGACGGGTAGGTTTAGGTATGTGTAGATCTATGCCAAGTCCAAGAACTAACTCTGCTACCCAAAAGACACATCATCAGTGGTGTACCTCAGGATCATTGGGTGTTTCGGCTCTTTAAACACCAGACACCCTCCTCTGAGGCGGCCCGCCAAGGTGATCAATCCCGGCGTGTGTCCTCCCTCCATCCCAGTACAACCCGACCCAGAACTGATACCAGAAGTCCAAAATTACAACCATTTAACCAAATCCAACCCCAACACCTCAACCAACCTAGAATAACCCTCTGATGCTAGTCACCGATAGAAGATTGGGATCCATTTGAGGCCTTTCCACCCAGGCCACCAACTCTGCGTGCTGTCCAAGTGGACCCAGAGCGGCCGGTACACTTACCTTCTACAGTGCCCCTTCGTTAACACCGCAAGGTCTCCGGGGCACTGCTCGAGGTTCATACTGGCGGGTACCTAAGCACCAAGCTTCTACCAATAATCCCCCTAGGAACCACCCAACCTTATCCAGACATCACACACTTACCGTGCAACCGTAAAGGCGAATGATTCCTAACCAAGGGTTAGGGTTAGGGTTAGGGTTAGGGTTAGGGTTAGGGTTAGGGTTAGGGTTAGGGTTAGGGTTAGGGTTAGGGTTAGGGTTAGGGTTAGGGTTAGGGTTAGGGTTAGGGTTAGGTTAGGGTTATAGATAAATGCGAAGAGTGCCTCCCCCCAAAGTGCCCCCCCCCTCTTATCTCGGGAACCGTAAGTCCCAGAGTGCTGAAACTTGGTAGGTATACTAATTAGGGGGCGGGCTTTCGAATGCACCTACTGCCGTCTCTCTAGCGCCACCAGGCGTCGAGTTATGACATTGCATCCCCTACATTTGGGTGTGCCTTTTGACTTTTATGGGTGAGACTTTAACTTTTTTTGGGTGGGACTTTGACTTTTTTGGGGTGGGACTTTGACTTTTTTTGGGTGGGACTTTGACTTTTTTTGGGTGGCTTTGACTTGGGTATGTGTGGGAGTTATATGGGTGTAACTTTTGATTTATATAGATGGGAATTTGACTTTTTTTGGGTGGGACTTTGACTTATTTTGGGTGGGACTTGCATTGGTTGGGACTTATATGGGTGTGACTTTTGACTTATATGGGAGTGACTTTTATGGGTGAGACTTTGACTTTTTTTGGGTGGGACTTTGACTTATTTTGGGTGGGACTTGCATTGGTTGGGACTTATATGGGTGTGACTTTTGACTTATATGGGTGTGACTTTTATGGGTGAGACTTTGACTTTTTTTGGGTGGGACTTATATGGGTGGGAGTTTGACTTTTTTGGGTGGGACTTTTATGGTTGAGACTGCCTTTTTTTGGGTGGGACTTGCATTGGTTGGGACTTAAGTGGGTGTGACTTTTGACTTTTATAGGTGGGACTTTGACTTTTTTTGGGTTCGACTTTGACTTTTTTGGGGTGGCACTTGTATAGGTGGGACTTATATGAGTGTGACTTTTGACTTATATGGGTGGGACTTTGACTTTTTTGGGGTGGGACTTTTATTGGTGGGACTTATATAAGTGTGACTTTTGACTTATATGGGTGGGACTTTGACTTTTTAGGGGTGGGACTTGCATTAGTTGGGACTTAGGTGGGTGTGACTTTTGACTTATATGGGTTTTGAGGGTTAGGGTTAGGGTTAGGGTTAGGGTTAGGGTTAGGGTTAGGGTTAGGGTTAGGGTTAGGGTTAGGGTTAGGGTTAGGGTTAGGGTTAGGGTTAGGGTTAGGGTTAGGGTTAGGGTTAGGGTTAGGGTTAGGGTTAGGGTTAGGGTTAGGGTTAGGGTTAGGGTTAGGGTTAGGGTTAGGGTTAGGGTTAGGGTTAGCGAAGAGTGCCTCCCCCCAAAGTGCCCCCCCCCTCTTATCTCGGGAACCGTAAGTCCCAGAGTGCTGAAACTTGGTAGGTATACTAATTAGGGGGCGGGCTTTCGAATGCACCTACTGCCGTCTCTCTAGCGCCACCAGGCGTCGAGTTATGACATTGCATCCCCTACATTTGGGTGTGACTTTTGACTTTTATGGGTGAGACTTTGACTTTTTTTGGGTGGGACTTTGACTTATTTTGGGTTGGACTTGCATTGTTTGGGACTTATATGGGTGTGACTTTTGGGTGACTTTTATGGGTGGGTTTGATTTTTTTTGGGTGGGACTTTGACTTTTTTGGGGTTGGACTTGCATTGGTTGGGACTTATATGGGTGTGCTTTTGACTTTTATGTGAGACTTTAACTTTTTTTTGGGTGGGACTTTGACTTATATGGGTGTAACTTTTGATTTATATAGATGGGAATTTGACTTTTTTTGGGTGGGACTTGCATTGGTGGGACTTGCATTGGTTGGGACTTATATGGGTGTGACTTTTGACTTATATGGGAGTGACTTCCATGGGTGAGACTTTGACTTTTTTTGGGTGGGACTTTGACTTATTTTGGGTGGGACTTGCATTGGTTGGGACTTATATGGGTGTGACTTTTGACTTATATGGGTGTGACTTTTATGGGTGAGACTTTGACTTTTTTTGGGTGGGACTTATATGGGTGGGAGTTTGACTTTTTTGGGTGGGACTTTTATGGTTGAGACTGCCTTTTTTTGGGTGGGACTTGCATTGGTTGGGACTTAAGTGGGTGTGACTTTTGACTTTTATAGGTGGGACTTTGACTTTTTTTGGGTTCGACTTTGACTTTTTTGGGGTGGCACTTGTATAGGTGGGACTTATATGAGTGTGACTTTTGACTTATATGGGTGGGACTTTGACTTTTTTGGGGTGGGACTTTTATTGGTGGGACTTATATAAGTGTGACTTTTGACTTATATGGGTGGGACTTTGACTTTTTAGGGGTGGGACTTGCATTAGTTGGGACTTAGGTGGGTGTGACTTTTGACTTATATGGGTGGGACTTTGACTTTTTAGGGTTAGGGTTAGGGTTAGGGTTAGGGTTAGGGTTAGGGTTAGGGTTAGGGTTAGGGTTAGGGTTAGGGTTAGGGTTAGGGTTAGGGTTAGGGTTAGGGTTAGGGTTAGGGTTAGGGTTAGGGTTAGGGTTAGGGTTAGGGTTAGGGTTAGGGTTAGGGTTAGGGTTAGGGTTAGGGTTAGGGTTAGGGTTAGGGTTAGCGAAGAGTGCCTCCCCCCAAAGTGCCCCCCCCCTCTTATCTCGGGAACCGTAAGTCCCAGAGTGCTGAAACTTGGTAGGTATACTAATTAGGGGGCGGGCTTTCGAATGCACCTACTGCCGTCTCTCTAGCGCCACCAGGCGTCGAGTTATGACATTGCATCCCCTACATTTGGGTGTGACTTTTGACTTTTATGGGTGAGACTTTGACTTTTTTTGGGTGGGACTTTGACTTATTTTGGGTTGGACTTGCATTGTTTGGGACTTATATGGGTGTGACTTTTGACTTTTATGGGTGAGAGTTTGATTTTTTTTGGGTGGGACTTTGACTTTTTTGGGGTTGGACTTGCATTGGTTGGGACTTATATGGGTGTGCCTTTTGACTTTTATGGGTGAGACTTTAACTTTTTTTTGGGTGGGACTTTGACTTTTTTTGGGTGGGACTTGTATGTGTGGGAGTTATATGGGTGTAACTTTTGATTTATATAGATGGGAATTTGACTTTTTTGGGTGGGACTTTGACTTATTTTGGGTGGGACTTGCATTGGTTGGGACTTATATGGGTGTGACTTTTGACTTATATGGGAGTGACTTCCATGGGTGAGACTTTGACTTTTTTTGGGTGGGACTTTGACTTATTTTGGGTGGGACTTGCATTGGTTGGGACTTATATGGGTGTGACTTTTGACTTATATGGGTGTGACTTTTATGGGTGAGACTTTGACTTTTTTTGGGTGGGACTTATATGGGTGGGAGTTTGACTTTTTTGGGTGGGACTTTTATGGTTGAGACTGCCTTTTTTTGGGTGGGACTTGCATTGGTTGGGACTTAAGTGGGTGTGACTTTTGACTTTTATAGGTGGGACTTTGACTTTTTTTGGGTTCGACTTTGACTTTTTTGGGGTGGCACTTGTATAGGTGGGACTTATATGAGTGTGACTTTTGACTTATATGGGTGGGACTTTGACTTTTTTGGGGTGGGACTTTTATTGGTGGGACTTATATAAGTGTGACTTTTGACTTATATGGGTGGGACTTTGACTTTTTAGGGGTGGGACTTGCATTAGTTGGGACTTAGGTGGGTGTGACTTTTGACTTATAGGGGTGGGACTTTGACTTTTTAGGGTTAGGGTTAGGGTTAGGGTTAGGGTTAGGGTTAGGGTTAGGGTTAGGGTTAGGGTTAGGGTTAGGGTTAGGGTTAGGGTTAGGGTTAGGGTTAGGGTTAGGGTTAGGGTTAGGGTTAGGGTTAGGGTTAGGGTTAGGGTTAGGGTTAGGGTTAGGGTTAGGGTTAGGGTTATAAATGCGAAGAGTGCCTCCCCCCAAAGTGCCCCCCCCTCTTATCTCGGGAACCGTAAGTCCCAGAGTGCTGAAACTTGGTAGGTATACTAATTAGGGGGCGGGCTTTCGAATGCACCTACTGCCGTCTCTCTAGCGCCACCAGGCGTCGAGTTATGACATTGCATCCCCTACATTTGGGTGTGACTTTTGACTTTTATGGGTGAGACTTTGACTTTTTTTGGGTGGGACTTTGACTTATTTTGGGTTGGACTTGCATTGTTTGGGACTTATATGGGTGTGACTTTTGACTTTTATGGGTGAGAGTTTGATTTTTTTTGGGTGGGACTTTGACTTTTTTGGGGTTGGACTTGCATTGGTTGGGACTTATATGGGTGTGCCTTTTGACTGTTTGGGTGAGACTTTGGGTGGGACTTTGACTTTTTTGGGTGGGACTTGTATGGGGGAGTTATATGGGTGTAACTTTTGATTTATATAGATGGGAATTTGACTTTTTTGGGTGGGACTTGCATGGTTGGGACTTATTGGGAGTGACTTCCATGGGTGAGACTTTGACTTTTTTTGGGTGGGACTTTGACTTATTTTGGGTGGGACTTGCATTGGTTGGGACTTATATGGGTGTGACTTTTGACTTATATGGGAGTGACTTTTATGGGTGAGACTTTGACTTTTTTTGGGTGGGACTTGTTTTGACTTTTTTGGGTGGGACTTTTATGGTTGAGACTGCCTTTTTTTGGGTGGGACTTGCATTGGTTGGGACTTATAGTGGGTGTGACTTTTGAC